>NW_011500830.1:8977-59765 GCF_000495115.2 Populus euphratica | reverse complement strand
GGATGGGAATTGTAAAAGAAGCGTCTAGAATGAAACTTAGTTTCTCTAAAGCTTGTATAAAATGAGTTGAAGGTAAGGGTCGCTCCCTTTGCCTTTGGTAATGGTTAGGTTTTTAATGTTTATTTATATATTTTGTATAAATTATTTTCATAAAAATTTATGCCTATAAACAAAGTTATCAACCCGACTCGAGAATTGACCCGGTCAAGGAGTCGAGTCTCAGGTTACATAAGTTGACCTGAAAAAATTAAAAAAAATATTTGAAATTTTAATATTTCATATGAAAAAATTAAAAAACAATTCATGTGAATATAGGTTATACATGTTGTAAATAATAAAGTTTAAAAAATTATTTCAAAAGTTTTTTTATCCCACATTGAAAATATGTATATATAAAAGGTCTCTAATTAGAAAAAAAAACACATTTGGAAAAAAAAGATCTCTATCGAGTTTTGTTGAGTCGCCCGGGTCACAAGTCGATTCAGCAAGTTGATCAGGTTTTGCCTGATTTTTAATTACTCTAGTATTTTACCTTACCCAGACCAGTCCAGCTATTAGGTTGATCGAGTCTTGAGTCGACTCGTCGGGCCTATAAAGCATGGAGTTTTGAATGTGTAATTAGCCGCAAAGATGGTAATGCATGTATGTATATATATATGAGTGTGAATGAAATTGACCGCAATGGCTGTAATTCATGTATGAATCAAAATCAACCACAATGGCATAAACCTATATTCAATTATTTTCATTTGCAACGCTAGTAAGTAATAAATATATGTAATTGCGAACAACCTCAATGGTGAAAATCAATGTGAAAATTTAATAAACTATAACCATGAACCTACTAATGACAATGATAAAGTTTGTTATTTTAGAAGAAGACTAATAAAATTCGTAAGGTTTGCCATCTTAGAAAAAGATTAATAAGAATAGTAAAGTCTATGTTTTTGGATAAAGACTAATGAAAATATTGAAGACTGTCATTTCAAACAGAGACTAATAAAAATGGTAAAGTCTATTGTTCTAGATGGAAAATAATGAGAATGGTAAAGTCTTCTATTTTGGATGGAGACAAGTGAAAATAGTAAGGTCCGTTATTGTGATAAGATCTATAAGATGATATAATATTATAATTGGATGTCTGAACTTAAGTATAAATACTAATTTATTGATGTTTCATGTTTGATGAGGACAAAATGAGACTAGAATATGAGAGAAAAAAAGGGTGTGAAATTTTATATACAATATTGGATTAAAAAATTAGATTGAAATATCTATGCTAAAATACTATTAAATATGTATATGGGCCATAAATGGACCAATTAGAGACCGTAAATGGAAAATATGTATGTGAGCTATAAATGTACTAAATCAAAGACTGTGAATGAATAATATATATTAACTTTCCTTTATATTATTCATTTAGCTAATTTATGGTATATATGTCCATGAGTTATAAATAAGACACATGAATAATTGAAACAAAAAATATAGAAATTTTCCATAAATGGGCAAAACAAATATTTTAATACAAAAAATATACAAATAAGCTCTGAATGAGTATGATGCAATAATGAGAAAATAAAATTCTAAATTAATTTGGATTCAAACTAAAGGTGTTGTGATGATTGTATGGAAGTGATATGAGATGAATGAGTTTGTGAGATAGAATTAACGATATAATGGCATGAATTAAATACGACCGTGAAACAAAATAGGATATGAATTTAGATGAAATTGTTTTATGAGTTAAATATGTTTAAAGAAATGAATGATGGTATGAGTTAATTGTATTATGAATAAGAGTTACTACAATGCAATTATGATGCATATGATGATAATAAAGAGTTCACTAAAACATATGAAAAAGTATTAAATTAGAAACTATTATAAATTTGATGTACTCACATTGAGATTAAAGGATAATAGCTTTACTTGTATAATTACCGAATAATAGTAACTAAGATAATATAAATGTTTATTACTATTTCATAATCCTACGTCTCTTACAATTATGATAGCTTTGTTTTTCAAAACATGCTATAAAGCTATTTTGCTTTGTATATTAGTTAGATCTTGGTATTGTATGATGAATATTCTGTAAATAAGTTATTTGTATGAAATTTCAAAAGGTTTGTAATCTCTAAAATGAAGTAGTGTATTATATAACTGATAAATAAAAATTATTGGGTGGTGAGCTTGTGACTATTTTTATGGTGTAAAAGAAAAAAAAATAGTTCTAAATTTTATGCACATAACAACTAAAAAGATAATAATTACATAAAAAGTTTAGGGCATTACAGCAAACCACCCCTTAATGTGGAGTATTTTGATTAGTTATTGAAAGGCTATTAGTCAAAAACTATCTTAAATTTTTTATCAACAATAATTTAGTCCCTAATTATTTTTTTATTCCAAATGAGGTCACCAACCTTCTTCTTCTATTTTTTTGCAATGCCATCCCTCTGTACATGTCACCGTCCAATTTATTAAGTTTGACACCCTTTTGTAACAATACACGTGGATTAAAACCTAAAATTAAAATTTTGAAAAATTAATTAAACTTAAGAGGTGGGATGAAGGATGACACTGTAGTTAAAAAAGGGCCTATATCAGATTAAAAATAGATCAGGGACTAAGTTTCCCTTGAAAGAAAGTTCAAAATACTCTTTGCCCAATTAGGCTTGTGTAGATATTTTTAAATAACTAGATCATGTTAGCAGAAAAACAAAAACAAAAAATCATTTTAATGTTCTCATACTCAATCTTACCCCAAAGAAAAGGGAGAATGCCGAAGAATCGTGTTTGTTGGCAAGAGATTCTTGAACAAAATTTAATCCAAATTCCCATGATTGGAGGCATCCTATAAAAGAATTCGGGAGGACAACACCAAAATAGCAGCCAACAAGATTTGTCAATGGCGTTGAGATCTGGTGTGAAGGTGCCATAAAATTACTTTATACAGCACTCCTCCTTGATCAGTGTCCTGTGAAGGAAATAAATCTAGACTTCACCTTTGTTTCTGCTTTGGCAGTCTCCCTCTCAATGGATGATTTTTTATTATTATTACTTTTAAAAGTGGGGGGACCAAACGACACCCACAAGCACCCAACCCCCATGGCTCAGCCTTTTACAGCAAGCCCAATGGACCCACCTCCCCATACGGCTGTACCTTCCCTGGTCGGCAACGCGTGCTTAAGTGTCACTCTCTAGCCTCTCTCTCTCAAAGGTGGTTCACCTTTCTTTCTTCTAAATTCTTGCGATGCATTGTTTTTGGAATAAGTTTATGTAAGGCCTAGATATGCATGTGAATATGATTATGATTCTTGATAAGCACGAGCAGACAGATGGGATTTGATTTTTTTGTTTACTTGCGGTATAATTTGTCTTATCATAACATCTATAGATATAAATCTCTGTCTCTGTCTTTCTCATTATAATTTGTAGTATTTAGATCCATTTTTATGGTCACAACTCAGAACATAGCTATGACATACAGTTCCAGATCATTCACCCACCCCCACCCACACCCCCCCCCCCCCCCCAAAAAAAAAAAAAAACAATATATATATTATTTTGTTAGATAGGGTATTTATTAGACATATACTAAAAATAGTGTTTTCATGTAGAAATGATATAATTGTGAAATTTATCAATTTTTTAATGTGATAAAATTATAATTTTCAAGTATTTTCATATTTTTTCTGTCTTTATACTTCATAGTTTTATCATTTTACACTTCATCTATTTATTATAATTTTTTTCATTATATTTCTTAGTTTTTTCCTTTACATTTTTTAGGAAAAAATATATTATTTTTTATTTCTTATACTATAAATATTTATCACTCTACACTTGGTTTATTTATACTATTTTTTTTGAAAAATTATTATACAAAGACTAAAAAAAATAGTATTTCACTATTGCAATTGCAATATTGTTTTATTTTTTGCTATGTTAAAAATTAGTTTAAAATCTTATATTTTTTTTATTATCATATATGATCTTTACTATATTTTATTATATATAAACATATTTTTTTTTAATTAATGGTTATATTTTTTACTTGAAGTTAAAAACACATTATTAATATTTATAAATTAATTTTTTTATGTTAAAAAAAAACTTATTTGATTTGCAATGAAATAAGTTGAATAAATATATTAACACTTTATTTTTTTATATTTATTGGTATAAATGGTTGAAATGCATGCATGGATCTTTTAATTTATAATTAGAATTAAAAAAATATATAAAAAACCTATATATTTATCTTTTTTTTTTAAATTATGTAATTCATAACAAATCATATCGAATAACTAGTTAATATTATAATCCGTATCATTTCATGCGATATTTCTTTATCCAAAAATTATTGGACTCTAGTCCATTCAACGGGTGGCATTACGTTGGGTGTTCTATTACATTGATGCCATTGCCATTGCTTTCACTTTTCTTTGAAACAGCTGCAAATATGTCCGGAACCGCATTATACTTTTGAAATAAAATTGAAATTTATCAAAATAATTCAATTGGGTGATGCAATGTGTTCCATTTTATTAATAATTGGTTGAGCCATGACAGTAATTCTTGGGTTTGTTTCAAATTATGTACCTAAGTGAGATTATATATATATATATATAAACTATTAAAGTTATCATATTTTTAAGTAAAAATTATTTATTTGTATTTTTACTTTTTATATTTTGGTGGCTAAAATTATAAGAGAAATGTAAGTTTTTAGTTATTTTAAGATTTGAGATTTTTAAACATAAGAGAAATGTAAGTTTTTAGTTATTTTGAGATTTGAGATTTTTAAACGAGAGAGAGAGAGACAATTTTATATTACATCTTAATTTCTCATAATAAATTGTTCTTATAATCTCGCTTATGGTAATGATTTTTAATTGTGTATATGTGTGTATATATACACTTACCAATTGATTTAAAATTCTATAGTTATTTTTATTATAAATTGATATTAAAACTTATCTGGTTATTAGTTGACTTTCATGATAACGACAAAAATAACATCAATTATGAAATTTGATGTAGATAAATTTAATAATAAAAACAATTTCAATCTATGATATATTAAGATGTGTCTAGTTAGTTGAGCAAGGTTTATCTAAGACACTTAAAGATATAGATAATTTGTCTAAGGGGTTGGATGAGCAGGAGAAATAAGATCTCATGGAATGGACACATAATGCTATTTAGATTTACTTGTATGATGAGGTCTAAAAGAGGTTGTCAAGGAGACCATAGCTCTTGAATTATGGACAAAGTTGAAAACTCTTTACATAATCAAATACTTGATGAACCGATTATATTTAAAGCTAAGTTGTATACTTTCTAGATAAAAAAAAAAGGTGTGTTTATTAAATATGAGGATTAGAATTTAATTTTATTGTATTCATTACCTTTATCTTATGATCATTTTATTGATACTTTACTATATAGAAGAGATAGTATTAGTTTAAAAGATGTTCAAGTTTTCTTAAACTCTAAGGAGTTGAAAAGCAAATGTTAAAGATTCATAATAATGATCATACAGAGGACTTGATTATAAGGGGTAGAATAGATAATAAGAGTTTGAATAGCAAAGGCAGATATAGATTAAAATAAAAGTATAGTAACATTGAATACTTTGAATACCATGGAATTTAGGAAAAATTTGTTATAAGCGAAAAGATAAGGGAAATAAGGAGGAAATCTCTGGTGCTGCAAATATTACTAGTGAAAAGAGAAAATTTTATAACATTGAAAGTATTTTGGTTGTATCTAAAAATTTTTTAGTCATGAGTGAATTCTTTATTCAAATTCTATATTTTATATTTATTCTAATATAAGTTGATTTAACTCTTATAAAGTTATTAATATTATTTTATTAGAAGACAACAAAGGACTTTTTATTATTAATATGAATAAAATTCAAATTAGGATATATGATGACATATTTTGCTGAGACATATGAGCAAAAGGTGGATAATAGAGTTAAGCAAATAAGACTTGTCGTATGGTTATAAAATAGGTAAATTGAATTTATATAAGCATTATGTTTATAGGAATAATATAGGGTAAAACTCAATATGACTATTCATTATTTTTCATGGCATGCATAATGTTGAGTGATGAGTTTTATTATAGATTGAAGGGGTTTGGATTTAATTATGATCTTGAAGGAATCATCATTTATTATCATAGTTATTAAAAAACCTAATCATTTGCAAAAGTTTGGGTAAGGAGATTAGTTGTGCAAGGAAAAGATACATCACCGCCAATACACCCTATCTATGATAAGCTACATTATTTATTAGTTATTTTACTATGCCATGTTTCTATTCATTAGTTTTATATAAGATTCAAGATAGATCTCTATTTGTGGAGGAATATCTACCTTATCAGGTTAAATTCTAACTGTTTTAGGGTATAAATTTTAACATCGCATTTATTTTCTACTTTGCATCTTTAATATTTAAGGATATACTTTACAATATAATTTTATACCCTTAATAATAAAGTCTACAACTAATTTCTAATATTGATTACTATTAATTCATCTAATTTAATACTGGGAGTATGTATTATATTGTAAAGTTCATACCTTGAACATTAATTAAATTAATTAATTTTTTTATATACGTTTGAAATTTCAGCCAAATCTTAATGGATAATTATAAACTAGTTATGTTACCTATTTTTTATTTTTCTAAACATGAAAAAAATGCATTTCTTGATTTTTATAAAGATATACATGGAAAACTTTTAAAATTTAGTTGTATGCATGCAAATAAAAACATATATTTTTTAATATTTTTGAAACAAGGGTTTTTTAAAAAAGTTTTTGAAATTTCAGAGATAAATCAGGTATTTTTAATATCAGGTCAGTATTTTACAATGTAAATCTATAGTTCAATATTAAATGAAATAGCTAGAAAAAACACATGAGAAACTCACAAATAAATTTAAAATAGTATTTGAATTTTTTACAAAAATTTTGAAATATTTAAGGCTTTTTTTACTAGAGTCTAAAACAAATGACAAATTATAGCAAAAAAAAGGGTAATAAAGCGTGTTTGCCAAACACACTCTTATCTAAAATCTAGAGATATGGAAAATGCCTTAAGGTTATCTGTTGGCAAAAGGCATGCCTTCAGGACATAAAAAATAAATTTTTTAATTGGTAAAAATAAGGTACGCCAAACACGTCCTTAAATTTAGGTTGGGCTTAGCTAGCCATATGAGTTGAGGATATTAGGTATGAGGCCCAAGCATATATATGGGTGGCTCAGGCCTAACCTAATCTAATTTTTGTTGGGCCAACAGGCTGCCCAAAGGTCTTTTTTTTTTCAAAACCCAGTCTTAGTCTAGCCACGATCAAGCCTCCAACTAAAATAATTTAACCCATAACTCTTTTTTTCTAGCAAACAAAGAAGAAAAATCATAGGTAATATCCATGCAAGATTTATATGAGAAGGTGATAAGAAAAGAAGTTTACCTAGGTAGGGGAAGGTGTTTATTAGCTAATGGGGTTGCTATTATAGCATGGTGGTCTAAGATGAAGGCTGTTGGTGCTAGTCTTGGGGTGAAGAAGGTAAATTTACCAAAGATGAAAATGATTTATTTGATATTATGGATGATTGGTTACGGAGGGGCCGTTTTGTTTTTGTGGGTTGGTCCGGTCTATTGCTCTTTCCTTTATCGATAAGGAAAAAAAAGCAACAATGAGGTTGATAGTATATACAAGGGAAGGGTATGGAGGAGGAGTGACAATGTATGTTTGTGTGGGGGTTTTGGTTTGGTAAGAATGTGTAAACGGGTAGAGACTTTTTCTTTTCTTATTCTTTTTGTTTTCTCTCAAGTTTCCTCTCTTTTTTTCCTTTGGTTTTTTTTCTTTTTTTTTTTCACTCCTCTTTTAAGCTAACAAGCTCTTATTTATAAATAGATCTCTAAAGGGGTATAAGTTTTCTTCTATGTTTAAACCATTTAGTCCTTTTTTAATCAATCCTTGCCTTTTATAACAAACCAACAAACATGTACCCTTTTATCAGGTTGTCAAAGGTTGATTTAGTTAGGGGTTTTAGGTGTTTATTACAGTAGCTCTCAAATGACAATTCAATGAGAACATGCTAGAGAGATAGTACGACATCAAGTCTATTGGAGGAGCATCCCTTTTTGTCTCAATTGAGGCATAGGAGGGCATTTAATAGCTTTGTAAAAAGACTCCTCGTTAACTCCTTTAGGGGGAAAGAAAGAAGAAGATGAATAACAGTACTAAACAATACTATTTTCCCCTTTTAAATCATTCTTTTTCCTTTTCTTTTCAAAGTAGTCCGTCATCTTTTAATTTCATTAAGTTCAATCATTTTGGATTGATTTCTTAGGACTTTTTTCAATTACACCCCTAATCACGTTAATTTTGACCCTAAACTTTTGGCGCTAGTTACAATATAGTCCTCGATCTTGAATATTTTTAATTTTATCCTTAATTGACCTTCAAACTTTTAATTTCTTCAATTTCACCCTTATTTTCAACTAAGTTTGATCCTCGAATTCACATGCCTTTTACAATATAGTATTTAGTCTTGAATTTCTTCAATCTAACCCTTAATTAAACCCCAAACTTTGATTTTTCTTACAATTTTGCCCTTGATTTCATCTTATTGAGTTTGTAAAAATCAAAGCTAGTCCTTTAAATTTTCAATATTCTTAATTAAGCCTAAATTAGGCTTTCAAATTTAATTTTTTACCAATTAAGTCTTTAATAAAATTAATTAGACCTATGAAAAGTCTAGTTAAATGTCTAGTTAGGTCCTTGCATTCAATCGAGTCTTCTAATTTTTACTTAAATTATTTTTTAAACTCAATTATATTTTTAATGAGCTCATGATTAAATCAAATTGATCTAGTAAAAGTCTAATTATGTCTTTAGACTTAATTTTTATACAAATTCATGTGATATTCACTTAAGTTAACCTTGAATCTGTATTTTTTATTATATTTGGGTCCTTCAATGGTGTAACTATGTTTCTAATTTTGCATTTAAATCCCTATTCAGCTTATCTTTACAAATCAAGTTGCAAGTCCTTTTTCTGTTTTTGTTTTTCTATTTTTTTATTTAAAAGAAAAAATATGATTTTGGAGGAAACTCAAAATTAGGTTATGCAACTTAAATTCATCTGATATTCACTCAAGTTAACCTTAAATCTGTATTTTTGTTTATATTTAGATCCTTCATGAGTGTAACTATGCTTCTAATTTTGCATTTAAATCCTTATTTAACCTATCTTTGCAAATCAAGTTGTAAGTCCTTTTTCTTTTTTTCTTTTTCTATTTTTTTTATTTAAAAGAAAAAAAGATGATTTTGGAGGAAACTCAAAATTAGGTTATGATAATCATATCAAGGGTGTTGCGGATCATGTTTGTTTATTTTTTATTAGAATGTAAGTATGTATTAAGATCAAAAGTAACTATGTTGGAAACTAGCAAGTTCATATATGTGTACAAAAACGAAGAGAAGATAGAAAAGGAAATAGACTACCTATGAAATCAAACTGGATATAGCCAAACCATATAATTACGTTAGCTGACCAAGAAAGCAAAAGAAGCGACATATACACATAACAAAAGGTGGGATGAGATTAGACTCTTAATTAAAATTGGTTATACAAGATCGAGAGAACAAGTATTTAGCAATAGTTAGAAAAGAAACCAATCCATAAATGGTGGTGTCTAAACTAAACCTCACAACATCACAAAAAAAAAAAAGAATAGTGAGATGAAGAAGCATAAGCTTCATCTCTAAGACAACCATAATCATAGCTCCCAACAAAACCAAAATCTCAATAAGATCGAAGCTTATTAAGCATTTGTAAACTGCATTGGGATGAACAGCAGATCAGAGGAATCAACACACCATAATAGGAATAAATTATCTCCATCTAGTCCATATAAGAGAGCAACAAAACCTTTAGTGATAACAGCTGCTAAACCCAAGCTTGAGGACAATAGGAGCAAAACAACCACAAGAATGAAGAGAACAGTAGTATCTTAAAGACATGCATCATCATAGCAACCAATAAAAAAGAATCAGGAGCCCCATCCCCTAGACATCTAGTAGAAAAATTCCTAGTTGAACTAAAATAATAACAAAAACATAGGTAAAGACAAAATAATAATAGATGAGATGCATTTCAATAAGCAAGGCTCCATGCTATTTTGAGGAATCCAAAAAAATAAGCAATACAACCACAATATTTAGAGGGTAGTGGCATGCAAGCCCCACTACAGCAGAGGGCCCGGAATTAGCATTGTAGCATAAAGAAAGAGACATAACTACTAAGCAGAACATAGAATAGCAAAACAGATAAAAAAAGAAAGACAAAAGCTGGAGATAAATTCCAATAGCACTTATTACTGCCTAAGTTATTAGTTTGAAAAGGAAACAAATTCCAACCCAACCATAAAGAAGCAGCCAGACATAAACTAACACCATCAACCAACATTGAAAATGAGATGATTTTTTTCATGAAAGTGCAGGACTGAGTAAAAAAGAACTTGGAACTTGTGGAAAATAAGTTCAATCCTTTTGTATGTGTTTTCAAACATCCGCTTGTTCCTTTCCTCCCAAATTAGGTATACCAAGAGACCTAAGAAAACTCTCCTCATTCTAGCAGTACAATTTATCTTTCCTGTATTTAACCCTCATATGGCACTGTTCAAGGTGGTCATATGCTTGTAAACTCTTAACCAGCTTTTTATCAGCATCTATTATGGATTATATTTATTATGATATTTAGGTACTTATTTTGTTATGTTAAAAGGTAAGCATGTTATCTGTTGATATTTATTAAAAATTTAGTGTAACATTAAAAATTATTTAAAGAATGAAGGGAAAAATTAAAGGACATTAAAATACAGAGGGGTTTATTTGTAAATAGAAAAAAATAAGGGGTATAAATACCCCTTTTCTTCTCTATACAAGGGCAACAATATAATGGAGAAAGAGAATTAGGGTTTAAAAATTTTTCTTTATGTTCAAAAATCCTTTAAAATATAGTGGTTTTAGAAAATTACAAAGGTTAGAGAGTGATTAGATAGGGAAAGTGAGTAATTTTAGAGGGTTTAAAGACTTGGAAGAGAAAACTTTGTGTAGAGAAAGAGGAAAGCAAAAGTGAAAGGAAGCTTGCGTTTTCTTCTAAAATTATCTTTGATTCTTTGTTGTTACAAGATAAGAATAACTTTTATTATGTTTTGTTTTAGAAATTTTAGCATATTAAGACTTAAACTAATGTTTGTATATTATGGAAAAATGGATTGATATGGTTGTGATGAGTGTAAGAACATTTGGTTGTTAGAATTAGGTTTAAAAGCATGATTAAAGATAGGGTAAGTGGAGAAATTGTATAAATTTTAAAGACAACCCTTCCCTTCCAAGGACATTTATATTCAACTAGAGAGGGAGAGACGGAGTTAGGGATTTTTTTTGAAAGCTTGATAAAATTGATGAGCTTTAGAGGTTAAATTGAATTAATTATAATAGAATTAGGTTGAAACTTGATGCTTTTAAAAAATAAAAGAGAGAAAGAAATTGGAAAAATTGGTAATGAACTCTATTAAAGAAGGGTTAAGTATTTTGTAATATTAAAGGTGATAATTGTTGAGAAAAAAATGATTGAATTTATAATAAGAAATGTGAATAAAAATAATATTATCAATTGGAAATTATTGAATATTTATTGGATAAAAAGTGAGGTGCTAGAAAAGGTCCCTAATTATATCTATAGGAATATTGATGATATTGGTTATGATATGACATGTAATGTCATTGTAGGAAGGCCACAAAGAAGAGGCGTAGGACCTTCATGTGCAGCAAGTAGGTACAATGGTGTCTGAAATAAATAATTTAGCAATGCAACCTATCTTCTCACTTATTATTTTGATCTAAATTAATGTTAAAAGACTAGATTATGTAGAAATTTAGTGAAGGAGGCTAACATAGTAGAAGAAAATTTGATTAGTCGTCTAAGGATCTTGGAGACTACTAGCAGTGGTGAAATTAATATTGGTCATAATGAATTTTTCATGAGAAAATAAAATAATTTATAAAAAGAAAAGTAAATAATAAATTGGTTATTTAAAGCAAGAATAACAAATGATATTAGTATTATGATAATTGATATAAATTAATTAGTTACTTGGGAAAAAATGACTAATGAAAACAATGAATATTGTTATTGGCATGGATTAGTTACCAAGTGAGAGTGATTAATGATATCATGGGTATTGATATCAACATGAATTGATTAGTCATATGAGAAAATGTGATTAATGATAACGATTAATATTATTATTGGTATGGATTAATTATTGAGTGAGCATAATTAATGATATTAAATGTATTTATATTGGCATAAATTTATTAGTCACCAGAGAAAATATAACTAATGATAATGAAAAAAATCATTGTCAGCATGAATTAATTACCATGCGAGGTAATTAATAATATCACATGCACTAATATAGCATAAACTAAGTTGTCATTTGAGGAATGAAGATTTATAATAATGATGAATATACTTATTTAGGATGGATAAATTATTATCTCTCATATTTACTAGTGTTAAGGATATTTGATATTGATAATAAAAAAAAGGGTTTTGTTGGGTTATAATAATAAAAGAGATATAGATAAATTCTAAAACTAAGATTATTTAGTGACCATAAAGGAAATACAATTATGGTAGTAAATATTTTCTAAGGCAAATATTGTGTCTAGTTAACAACATATATATTAAGATAACATGAAATTTACTAGAATAAAAATCTACTAAATCATTTCCTAATAACTTCCTATATGATTGACTCTAAACCTCGTCTTTCTTCCATGGTTTTCTTTAACTCTGATTTGGACCAAACATCATTAACCCTATAATTATCAAGCAAAAGCATAAGTGATTATGCATTTTATCTATTTAAATCCCATGATCTCTATATTAAAGTATAATAATAAATATAATATAAGTAAATTCAATAATTACATTCATCATAAAGTGTTATCCATATATTCAAATCATGTATCATCACTTGTCTATTATTTACAATTTTTTTTTACCTTGCTTAAAAGTGCACTAACAAATCCAACTCATGCAAAATAACAACTATTTCTCTTTCACATATCACTTCATTAATAATACATATAATAAAATTACAATTCATAATAAATCATCAATAAATTTATTTTATTCCCTAGAACCCACTTATACTTGACTATATATCTTCTCATAGCTTTATGTTTCAATTTTTATTTCATCTATATTCCTCACAAATCATCTCTTACAACATATAAATTATTCTATTCAAGACCTAATTTACATTTCTCCCCAATTTAAGCTAAGAGCCCCACTTCAATTTCAATAAGTATATCAATAATTTCAATACTTCAAAATAAATAATTCAATTTACCTCCGACCAATATTTTTATAACACAATTCATCAATTACATATAATTCATAAGCTTTTAAATCAAATTAATTTATTTTCCTTAAACACCATCTTGGCTAGCCATATTACTTCACATGATACCATGATTTATTCTCCATTCCACCAAAATTTCACACTCTAACCATCTATTCTATACCAATATACCTTTTGTCAATCAAATTCATGCTTTCCCCTAGTTATTGTTTAAGACCCTAATTCAAAACACATTAACAATTCAATACAATTAAATGCAATAATTTATTTCATCATATATCACCATCCAGACATTAATATATATCAATTAGACATAATTTATAATAATTAAACCAAATTAAACTAATTCCTATTGTCTTTCAAGTGGTGACCTTAAAGGTTTCTTTTGACTTATGATGTAATTCAATAACTTACATAATTTTTAATATACTAACATTCTTTTTAATTAAATTTAACAAATTAAAAGTAATTTTGCATTTCCTTTCATTTTTACACGGGAACCCTAACTTAAAATTCCTCAAATTGCTAAAAAAAATCACCTCAATTCTACTTAAACTTATATAAATGAGTTATAAGCAACTTACTCGGTAATTATTTGAGTTTTGAAATGCAACCAGTCAAAATTTTTCCAATCGTTCTTCTTTCTTAAAATCCTGTAGCATCACTCTCTCTCTTTCTAACCAGTTCTTTCTCTTTCCTCTCCCAAAGAGTTTTTAGCTTCCAAGTATAAGTTTTCCATTTAAATTTCATTCATTTCTTGTTTCTCTAACCAATTTTTTTCCCATGAAAAACAAAAACTAAGAGAAGGAAGAACAATGGATGTTTCACTCTTTTTTTCCTTCTAACCAATTGAATGTCAACCTTTTAAAAGGAAAAATAAAGAATTTTTTACTTGTTTACCATTTTTCCTTTTTTTATTGTCCATATACTATTTTTAATATTTTTCTGCCTAGCTGTCAATACTATCACAAGGTCTTCTCGAGATCTGATTGACTTTATAGTTTGACCTAATGTAACATAACTTTTTAGGAGACTTTTAGAAATATTTTAACCCAATCCAATAGTTTGATTGAGAGTTATATTTGGTAGGGTAAAAATTGATATCAAGTAATTTTTACGTCAAAATTCAAATTTGTGTTATATTTTCTTGTTTAAATCCAAATATTATATACAAGGCTTATATCGACAATGAAGGTCATTCACATATAAAACCATATATTAATTTATTTGAAAATTATAAAGTACTTTTTTAAATTTGTTCACCCTAGATTTGGAAACATTTTTCATATTTAGCACTAGTTTATCAATTTTTAGGTTATGGGTTTATATTGTATATTTATATTTGACATATAACATTTTCCAAGTCCAGATGTATTTTAATAAGGAGGTTAAACCAACTACTTTGGATTTTATTACATTATATCCCAAAAACAATGCTTGCCTTTTTCTTTTTTCTTTTTTTTTCTCTTTCATTTGGTTTTTATTTCCTTTTATTTGTCTTTTATTTCTCCATCATTCTTCATTTTTTTTTACTTTTTAAATTAACATATAGACATTTTATTTCAACTTCCTTAGTATATCATCATCCCTATTATTTAAATATTCACTTTATACATTTAACACAATATTCCCCCTTTTAGTTTTATGAATGTTATTTAGGGGTCACATTTATCCTTACACTTTTTTTTTAATCTAAAACCATGAAAGCATTATGATCATAATATTTGAAACTTGTAACCTCGGTTTCTCTTCCTTACTTATATTGAATTCCCTTTTAGTAGCCTTATATCGAACTCCATCATTTTCATTAGCATGCCCCTCTAATCTTTCCATTGTATTTTGCATATCACCCATCACCAAAGTGAACTTTATCAACAATTGAGCAATGACTCATAATTAAAAAGTAATGTCATTATCTTGATGTTAGTGGTGCCATATTGATTAACTTGGACTTCCTTAAATCTAAAAAATTGGTTCATGATAAAGAAAATATATTTCCTCACTCCCTATCTCATTTGTTTATACTACTTTCATATTTCACACAAATTTATTATGGTGAATCATGAAGATAATAACATGACAAGACAAAGATGCAAAAAGAATTGAATATATGATATGGAAAGACAAAGATTTAACTCGAATATAAACTGAAAAATTATAAAACTAAACTTACTTGAACTAAAAAATGAAATGAAATGAAATGAATCAAAACTAAAAGTTAAAAAAAATTTGGCCCGAACCAGAAAAAAAAAAAACTCTTAACCTGAATTTGTGATCTAGTTGCTTTAGGGTAGAAAAATTATCACAATCTATAATTTTTTTTTATCAAACAACCCTAGATACAAACTGCTAAACTCTAAATATGGAATAATTAAAAACTGAATCAAAGACAACAAAAGCTAAGAAATCTAAAAATAACAAGAAAAAAGAGAGGATATGACCTAGCTTTTTAGGTCTTGTTCTGATACCAATTGATGTAAATCTTGCGATCATATATGGTCACACAACTTACAAGAAAATAAAAAACCAACCCAAGAAAGCTAAATATGAGATTTGAAACCTTGACCTAAAGGTAACCTTGTATCTAAGAATAAAAGGTATTGGAAAAAAAAACTTTAACCTAGAGAAAACCTTTTACCAAAGAATAAGAATACGCATAATACCATGAAGTCAATTAACTTTTGATAAGTCAGTGTATGATCTTTATCCCTGTAAAGAAAGGTTGTTTGCAAAATGAAAAACAAGGAAAATATCATGTTTATTCAAATCATCATCGCTGTTGAAACTTGCAGCCATAAAAGTAATATATAGTCCCCTCTAAATAACCCTAACAGACCTCTTTTGGGTTTCAAACCAATAGGCTCTAACTAACAATCAACTAATATAAGTTTAATACTGAAATAAACCTTAAAACAAGAATAAAATCCAAAGCTAATAATATTCAAAACTATAATAAATAAATAAAATCATAAAATAAAGTCCTTTTGCTATGCATGGTTGGAACCCCCCCTTACTGAACTCCCCCTTTACTTTACTTGTAGGCTTTGCAAAACTTCATGCTCAAAATTAGCTAGGAAACTTTATTTTTAATTATTAGAATTATCCTCTTAAATTCCCCCCCTAGCCTCCTTGATGTTCTAAGAAATTCTATAAAATAATGAACAGAATAATAAAAAAATCTTAAGTCTCCTTGTCAACACATACATTCCATAATGGATATAGAGTCTTTGCAAATTATGAATAATAGTTGTTTCTATAAATATCTCATTGTTTGATATGTAGAATAGGTAAGTAAATAGCTATCACACATTCCAAGAGTATTAAGGAATCCTTGTATTGATTGGAATTCATAATACACAAGGAAATAATGTTTTTTTTTTTAATTTTCACACATTTCTAGAAGATTTTAGTCTTGATTTCAAACATGTTGTTCTCTCTCATCTAGATGAACTAGCAGAACTACCATATATCTAAAAAAGGTATGGATGTATACTTTCTAAAACAATTAGAATCTTATTAAAATTCATTTTATAGCATAAGATATAGTTTAAACATTAGATGAAGGTCCAAATAGATCGATTTGACAAAATTCTTCTAGTAACTTTGACCCTTTAAAATAATATCTTCTTCTAGTAACTTTGACCCTCTAAAATAATATCTTCCTAGGCTCTCATTGATCTGAAAATGTAACCTAATGCAGAAAAACATGTCAAGAAATGCCTATAAAAATTTCAATTTAATTTAATGGTTGAATTTAAAGTTATGTTTGATAGTGTAAAACTAGACAATAAGAAATTTTACGTCTAAATTCAAATCTAACCTTGCTTGGATAGTATTAGTTTCATTAATTAAAAAGTACATTTACAATCAATTATTGCCTTGTTTACAGTAGAGGCACACTAGAGGCTAAGTATATGGCATTTACAGAAGTAGTGAAAGAATCTTTATGGCTTAAAGGTTTGGTTAGTAATCTTACTTTGTCACATAAATTTATTATTACACATTCTAATAGTTGAAGTTATATTCATCTAGCCAAGAACTAGAAGTACTATATAAGAAGCGGACATATTAATGTCAAGTATAACTTAATTCTAAATATTATATCATAGAGAGTTGCATTAGTAAAGAAGATTACTATAACTGAGAAACTTGGAGCATGTTGATGAAACCTATCTTTGCAGTCAAGTTCATGCATTGCTTGAACTTAATTGATTTATGTAATACTTGAGACGTGCTTGGTGGAGGCAACTAAAAAAGATCAAGTTTTTTAAGTTGACTCAATTTAAGCTAATGTGAAAATTTATTGGGTTTGTTTTAAATTATAGATCCAAGTGAAAAGAAATATTTATGTACTTAGTCTATATAAAAGCCCATAATTATTATATTATATAATAATGCTTATTTATGAGTGCTTATATTCTTTACGCTTTGATGGCTAGAGAGATGAGATAAAATTTGAGTTTAGGGTTGCTTTGAAATTTTTGGTGGAAGAGCAATTTTAGTGAATTTCTTTTATTATCTCATCCACAGGGAAGACCTAAACTACCAAATCAAGGAATTTTGTGGGTTCTTTTGCATGATTGATTATACTAGTTTTTTTTTATATATAATTCTACTTCTCAAATGGTTTAAGAGTTCAGCGTTATTTCTACTATGATAATATACTAGATTGGTGGCACATGTGATGCTATAAACCAAATCAAAATAAAAATTTAACCTAAGAACAAATTTAGGAGACAATTATGTTTTTAAAGAAGCAAGAAAAATTTGATAACCATGTTAAATCTTGATTAATTTAATAATACAATAAAAAAATAAAGTAACAACAACAACAAATTAAAAAAATATTGTCACAAGCAAAGTTTGCCTAACACGTGAAACCCATGACCTAGACATGAGACATGTCTAGATTACATATATATCATATGTCCTAGGTTATAAAGTTGGGATAATTTAATAGAAAAGAAAATTGATGATAAATAAAAATAAAACTGGAAAAATTTAAAGACAAATATAGATCAAGATGTTTAATATTACAACATAAATCATTTACCCAATTGTATTTAATGAATTTATTCATTAAAATCATTTTATAACATAAATAGACACACACATAAAATTTATTAAATAAAATAAATAGAAAAATATATTATAATATTTTTAATTTTTTAAAATACATTTAATCTATATAAATATAAAAAAAATAAAAATGAATCATACTAATCTCCTCAAAAATTAAATACACATAATATAATTAAAAAATTAACACCATTTAAAAAAAATGCTAAATAAGCCAAAAAAATCATAGAAAAAGGGTATTAATTAAAACATAAACTTAAGAATCATGTAAAAAGACATATAAAATTGTATTAATTAAAAAAATTAAAAAGAAAAAGAAAAAATGAGGTCAAATGTTGTTGGGCTTAGTAAACTAAGCCAAGCACCTAGTCCTTTAAAAAAGACTCACACGCAGACTTGTAAGGCAGACCCAAGCTTGCAGGCCTTTTACTTTTATTTTTAAGTTAATGGGGCGAATGATATGTCATCCGCCCCGATTTATTTTGGAAAAAAAATAGACAAGGTGTCTTTTGGATTCCTTGATTTTCAAGTCATTTGTACTTGTCTATTTTTTTCACAAAAAAAATTATGGTGGATGACACATCGTCTAGTATATTAACTTAAAAATAAAAATAAAATGCTTGTGCGGTTAGGCCTGTTCTTGCAAGTTTGGGTTCCCATTTTCACCACAATTGTGTTGTTTGGTCAAACATGGTTTATGCTTTTTTCACCCAAAAATCTATTTTGAACCTATTTTGACCTAAAACTTCTATAAAACATCCTAAAAATTATTTGACACAAAAATCAACTGTTTTAGTAATAAAATTGTCGCCAATGACAACTTTCTCTCTTTACTGGAATTCAATGAATCCTTCTTTCTCCTTCCACTGAAAAGAACTGGAAAATAAAAAAATAAAATTTGATATTAAAATTAATTTTTAAAAAAATTAAGAGACAGTCTCTTAAAATTCAAAAAAATAAAGGGCAAAATAAAATTTTAAGATAAATTTGAAAGCCATTACCTATTTTACCTCTTTTTTTACTTTATTTTTTTTTATTTTTAATTCAACCCTTTCTTCCAAAAAAATATATATTTAAGTATTAATTTAAGTTCAAAAAACTAAATCATGCAAAATTAAAATTGACTATAAAATTAAATTTTTTAAAAAAAAATTACCGCTACAATTCACATATGAATAGCATTTATGCTACAGTAAACGGTGGAGCTATCGTAGTAAATAGATAATAATATCAAGGTACATAGAAAAACAGTGCTGTGGAAGGACCCTTCTGTGAATGATGAAACGTACAACTTACATACCCTCCATGTCCTGTATGGTAATTCAATGAATTCAGTAGTATTGATTGGATTTGGTGGAATTGGATTTGAGATTCAGTGGCCAGTCCCTTTTTAACTTTTGGACCGTGATTGAGAGGTACTCACTTAACGTACAGTCGAGATCTGTTTGTCGGCTGGACAAGAGATGTCACCTTAAGCTCTCTCGTATTAATTAATGATCATTAGTATAAGCTCTCTCGTATTAATGAATGATCATTAGCATAAAAAATATGGCGCCAGTCGCCAGATAATTGCGACAACTATTACTGGTGATAAAGAATTCTTGGTTGCATGTGACCATCTCAGCAGGCTAAGCTGTTAATTTTGTTGATTGTTTGGAGTAATGCAAAGCCCTTGTGATCCTCAACAACTATATTATAAAAATATAGATATATAACAGTTTCAGTATTACTCTATCCAATTTTATATAGCTGCATTGCTGGACCTGTCTGAGGCATCTCTGTCACAAAACTTGAATTGCATTGGCTAACGCACTGGGATTTGTTTGGCATGCCTCAAACCACAAATGCGACGAATAATTTGGTTTGTGTGTGTGAGAGAGAGAGAGAAAGAGGGAGAGAGAGAATCTTTAACTCTTCTCAAGTTATATTTATTCCTATCTTCTGCAGTATTTACTGATGGAGAATGTGAAGGCCAAGTCTTTCTCTTCAAGCTTCAGGGGTGAAAGGTTATTGGTGGATAAAGAACTTCTGGCCTTTTCCTAGAAAGTGTTCTTTTTCCTGTTTTGCTTCGTATTCTTCTTAAAAACACAAGCTTTGATCGTCTTCTCAACTCTTGAAAACTCCACTTACAGGTCAGAAGATCATAAGTCTTTAACCTTACATGGCCATCTTTTTTTCTTTTTGCATGAATTATATGGTAGAGAATATTGAAAGGGACGGAGGTAGTAAAATTGTTAACATTTTCATTTCAATCATATTCCTGATGATGCAGTTCTGCTTTGTAAACTTTTGATCTCAAACTAAGAAAAGTTTACTTCTTCCGTCTATATTCTGACTAGCAAGAAGCTATATATACATGTATGTTACTATCTACTCCTAAGACTAATCGCAAAGAATGCTATGTCTCGTTTCGTCCTCTTTCACTCATAAATTTGAAGTAAAAAAAAAAAACTGATTTTGTATATAGATATTGTCAGTTTTATGATCTATGGAGTTTAATCTTGTGGATACACGGAGAAATTGTTTAATTACACCCAGAGATGGTTTGTCACTGCTACCGACATTGCGATTAATCTTGACTCTGTCTTGGATAACACAGAGTAATTGTTTAACATTGCTACTAGTATGAAAGCATGACATACCTTCGAATGGTTTATCCATTGTTTTACTACATATTTCTTGTTCCAAGAGGGACTTCATTTCCATAATCTAAACATACATGCATACGCTTCTCTCGTTTTGAAAATGATTTCATCTCAACTCATCTATTAATGAAAACTCAATTCAAATTCGTTGGATTAGTTATATGGATCCACCTTCTCTATTCATCCTTGCTGTGAGATAAATTTTGTGTATGTTGTTGTGGTCAAATTAGAGGCTAGAGCCACCATATTCTTATTTTTTTTCCGAAAAGCAGTACACTTAAAAAAAAAAAAATGATGTTCCATGAAATGTGCAAATTCAACTGATAACATTTATGGGTAAAATTCATAGTAGGAGCCACTCCTAGGGCAACGGTATCGTCCGTGGTGGTAGATTTTTGTATTCGGAAATTATGATTGTGGCCCAGGAGGGGTGATGGAAGAAAACACAAGCTAGCAAACGGACAAACTATACAACAAGTAGCTGACGTTATAATGATGAATTTATATTTAGTACTATTTGAAAGCACTAATGTCGGCTTCTATCTTTCATCACTTCTTGGTTGTTAAGCAATCTATTATCAATCAAGGAGCTTTAGCTTTAAATTGTTTCTTTCTATCCTCTTTTTGTAGATTCAAGCAGGAACTGCATGACCAAACTGAAAATGTGATGTAAACGCATTTCTGCTTGCAAGTTCTTGGAGAGGAGGCATTGCAGATTCAACTATATAAATATAATTTCTTGAGGAGACAATTGAGCTAAGTCTAACACAGGCTAAAATCATGGGGAAATTTCTCAAGCCCTGCGACAAGGAATACATGAGAATGGCCATGTTAAAACACGAAGAAACATTCAAAGAGCAGGTGCTTTTTCTCCACATGAATATGTCTTCTACTTAATTATATTTTCCTTCCTTGTAAGAGATTTAAGTTTGTGAATAATGTTGCAGATATGTGAACTTCATCGTCTATATCGAATCCAAAAGATAATGATGAGAAACATTGAAAGCAGCAGGCCAGATCAGCAGAGTCGAGAGTTATCGAGCTACGAGAATGGCTTTAGTTTTATTAAGTCTAATCATGCTCGCGACATGCAGCAGAAGTCGATAGGGAGACTTGACTTGGAGTGGCCTTCCGAAGATTGTGTTGCAGAATCAAATGCAGATAGAGTATTAGAGCTAATAGAAGAGAGTGAGATTCAGCTAACATTGGGACCTTCGAGTTATGACAGAAGGAAGAAACCTGAAACACCACTAACTTCAGATTCAGGAACAAGCCTTTCTTCGTCTTCCACTGGATCCAGCCATATAAATAGGACAAGTTCCTTGAAACATCAAAAGACAAGCACCAAAAGAGAAGAATGCTGCGAATTGGGGATTTTTCAAGTTCCTGACATGACCTTAGGGTACCAAAATGAAAGTAAAAAGGGTATTAGGGTTGAAGAACAACTGAGACAGGAGAGACAAAAACAACCCCCTTGGCTTTGCCAGGTTTTGAGTCTGAACATGACTTGAAAAGTATCTATTAAGTCGATTTTAAACTGATTCTTATCGACTAATTCTATCAATTACGTTTGTATTTATCTTTATGCACAGTTCCTACAATGCTGAGTGTCTTGTGTAAAGATGACATTCTTCCCCTGTGGCTTTCAAAACCATTTGCAAGTTACCATCTAAAGATTGACCAGATATTTTTCTCTCTCAGTAAATAGATATAATTATCTGTACCAGTCCAAATATATTATCTAGCAATTAGGCTTTATTCCAAGGCATAAGTATCTCTATTAATTGATGGATTTTACAAAACTCTAATATACCAATGAATCTGTTTGTAGTATGCTTGAAATTAATACTTGCAAATTGCTATCTCTACTTTAATAAATTGATACATCCAAATGTATAGTTTTATATCCATACATAGTATAGTATATTTAATGTTAACAAATTGATTAGATCAAAATTTTTAGACTCGCGAGAATTATTCTCAAGCAATAACAAAATTTATATATTCTTGAAAATCTAATTCCTTCTTCCTCTATTAAAAATATTGATGAAGAAGTTGGGTTGAATATCAATTTTATATTAATGATTATAAGTATATTATATACATGATATTAGTTAGCATATCACCTGAACTTTGAAGAAAAATAAGGATCAAAATAAAATTGAGTTGTTTAGGGTTTTTTTTTTTGCACTTTAACCCCTTCTTTATTTTTTTCTCTAGTTTGATTTTTTATTTTTTTTAAAATAACATCAATGTTTGTTTAATAAAAAAAAGTATTTAAGAAATATGAAATGGATGCGTTAGCATTTGAAATATATTTCTTTAAATTTGATTTTTTAAAATAACATCAACAAAAGAAAAATAATTGCAAATTATAAAACATATGTAAGAATGACCTTAATGCATTGAAAATATTTTTTAATTAATTTTTGGAACATATTTTGAAATTGTGGGTTAAGTTTTGGGTTATGACACAGTATATTTGATTGCCATTTTCGCACCACTTTTGCAGTGTTTCAAAGGGTTAAAGTTGTGTATTTTTGGGTTGAGCATGTAATACACATGCACATAAGGGAAGTAATGTGTTTTTCGGCATTCATGGGAGGCGTGGAAAAGAGAAATAACAGGCCGAATTCCAATTAAAACTATGAAGGATAAGGAAAGAAAACAAACATGCACAAAAAGCCATTTGAAGAAGAAGACCATATACCATAATAAAATCGTACACCAAAACAATGTTGTTTTGGTGCATGCGCTTTTTTTTTTTTTTTTTTTCTTGAGTTCAAAATGCACAGTTTTGATTTAAAATGGAAGTTTCATTTATAACAAAACAATCCCCAATTTTTCCACTTCTTCCAATTTAGTCTTTGATTTTTTTAATTATTTTACTTTTAGTCAAGTTTGACTCTTTTTTTTGTAATTATTTTAATTTCATTCCTCGTTATATTAAAAAGGATTCTTGCATTTGTTTTATCTCTTTCAACTTGATTTTTGGCTTTTAAATTTTCATTATTTAGCTAATTTTAATCATTATATTTCAATTTTTTTTAATTTCATCCCTAATTGTATTATAAATAACTCCTCAACATCTTCATCTTTTCTCCTTCAATTTCTACCATTTTCTCTTTTTTTTTTCCTTCACTATTTCATCCCTAATGCATTTTTTTCAATTTCCCTTTATATATATATTGTAAACACCAATTTAAAACTATAATTTTTTTTTTAAAAAAATAAGGATAAGTAGTATAGATGAAATTTAATTAAGATGTGAAATTGCAATATACATAGCGAGGAAATGCGAGTGAATGATTATGAAAAACAACGTGTAAATAAAATTCTCGTGATTTAAAGTACAACTAAACTAAATTATAAAGAAATGAGAGAGGAGTGATTTTGTCAATGTAAAGAAAATAGTAACCCCTTTCCTTTTTGCACTAAAGCTGACAGCAGAATAGGAAAAGAGGGAGCAGAGTCTTCGTTTTCTCCTTTCATCTTTTCTTGTTCTACCAAAAAAAAGGGTCTAACATGGATTAGGCAAGTTCTAGCTTAGGATAAAGCAAACTACGGGGACCCTAGAGAGAGAAGAAGCCGTTGCCAGTAACATTAGAGAGGGATAAAATTCAGCCAAATTTGGTTAGTGTTATTGTTGATGTTAATGGGAAAGGATGGTATGGGGTTGTGGTGGTTTATAATTTTTTCAGAAATTTCCAAGGGGGAAGCTTATTAAACTGGGTAAAATGGTGTTAATGTTTTGATTTAGCTATAGGGAAAATAAAGTGAATATAAATGCATATAAGTAAATTAGAGTATGAGAAAGAAATGAAATGTTGATGATGAGTATGGAAAAAAGGGGAAATAATAAATATATAATTTTAAATGAATGCTTAATACATAGAAAGGCTTGGTGGGCAAAATGGGAATTAAATATATAATTTTAAATGAATGCTTAATACATAGAAAGGCTTGGTGGGCAAAATGGTAATTGACTTGTTGAAACCTTGGTGTTGACAAGAGGTTTGTTCAAAGTGGAGGTGATCCTCTCTCGAGCACGCGTCTTAGAGGCTCCAGGTGAGGGATTTCCGAATTAATGAAAGACTATTGTCTATGCATAAATTGTTAGTTTCAAAACAGTGAAAGTAGATGTCAAAAGATTCAATTTGACTTCGGGACGGGATAATGAAATTCCAAGATTTGAATTGCGGGCCCTGAAGTTAACGACCATGTAAGCCTCCAGTGGCTATCATATGAGAAATTCCAAGATTTGAATTGTCTTCGAGGTGGGGTAATAGAATTTCAGGATTAATTAAGATAAGGCATGGTTTTTCAATTGCCATAATAAATTGAGAAATATATGATTTATGTTGAATTTTGGTTATAATTATTAAAATGAAATAATGAATGTATGAATAATACAAGATACGCGTTACTGAAAATGAGCCATTCAATATGGTTGTTGAGTTAAGTTGCCATAATAAATTGAGAAATATATGATTTATGTTGAATTTTGGTTATAATTATTAAAATGAAATAATGAATGTATGAATAATACAAGATACGCGTTACTGAAAATGAGCCATTCAATATGGTTGTTCTATAGCATGAGTTAAGGACAATGGATTATAATTCATTGGTATGAGGGAAAGATTATTGGGTTTAGATTCATAAATATATCTAATTTTTTAAGAACGTGTGTTGGGAGTATAATTATAATTGCAAATTATAAATACTGAAATAAAATAATAAATACTCAATTATTATATAATATGAGTGAAATTATTATATGGTATGAGGGAAAGGTTATTGGGTTTAGATTCATAAATATATCTAATTTTTTAAAAATATATGTTGGGAGTATGATTGTAATTGTTTTTCAAATTGAAAATATAAAAAATATATTAATTCAAATTTTTTTTTATTTTTTTTAGAAATGCTTTTCAAACACAATCCCAAATACTCTTTAAATATAAATTGTTAATATTGTAAAATTAACACATCAAAATGATTTGAAAATAAAAAAATATATTAATTCAATTTTTTTTCTAATTTTTTCAGAAATGCTTTTCAAACACAATCCCAAATGCTTTTTAAATATAAATTGTTAATATTATTGGTTTAATGAATTCAGAAATAAATACAAATCAAATCATTAATAAATCTAAAACTAAATTAACAGTATATAGCTAATATTAATCAAGTTATGAAATAATGATAGAGTGAATTTTGAAAAGAATTTTATGACAATCTTTGTTATGATAAATAGGAAGAAACTTGACTGCTTTGTATTAGCTATCATTAGTTAAATTGCGTAAAAAAAACAAATACCTTTCCTTTGTATATGAATTATCTGAATAATTAGAAAAGAAATGAGTGTCTATAAAATCGGATTAAGATAGAGTAATATCATTCTATAATTTGACCACTACTAAAAGGAAGAAGGGTGTATTGTAGTAATCTGATTACAAAGTGACATTTGGCACTGCGAAGCTCTAAATATGTTCAATTGTAGAATAAATATGATAGAAAGGTTAATTACTATAATTTTGTAAAATGAATACATTATATATTCTGTTACTAATTAAAAAAATTTGTATCTCTCTAGAAATAACTATCTATGATTATTTTAGGTGATATTTTAAAAAAATATAATTGTATTTTGTTACATAATTTTAACATTATTCTTTTTATACAGAGAAGCAATGGATTTAAATAAAATGTTTTTATTGTTTAATTTTATATAATTATTATTTAATTTACAAGTCATTAACTCGCTAAATTAATTAATAAATTCTTTTTATTTTTATTAATATAAATATTCAGATATATATCTTGATTAATTTTATTAATTTTAAAATAATCAAATAAATTCTTAATAATTTTAAAATTTATAAAAACTCAACCGGTGATATCCGGTAAGAAACCCAAGCAGCAATAAGTTATTTATCTATTTAGATGTACAACTTACTTTGATATTTGTCAATTTTATATTTCCAGCTCATAAATGAAGCGGCGGTGCATAGCGTATAGAGGAAGTACTAGGTACCGGCTGGCACATGAAAAAAACATGAGCAAACCCAAAACCCAGCAGTAGCAGCGCTCTGATTACCAAACCTGCGCATCACCACCGCTGTCTCCAACGGCGAAGAAAGCAATACCGATAAGATCATCGGGATCTTGAATCGGCGGCGATCCATGTCGAAAGCGCGAGTTTATACCGATGTGAATGTTTTGCGTCCTAAGGAGTATTGGGATTACGAGTCTCTCGCTGTTCAGTGGGGGTAACTAAGTTTTAATCAAACCCTAATCGATTTCTGAATCTCTCCTTTTAGTTGTTTTTTATTAATCTTTTTTTTTTTGAGATTGGTGGACTCATGGGCTTGCGAATTTAAGATATTCTTAGTGCTTGGGACATGAAAAGAATTTATCGGAGGTGTACTGAGCTAAGCAAAATTTTTTTTTTTTTAGGTTTTGGGCATAGTAAATAATCAATTATTATTATTTGGTTAAATTGATTGCAATATTATGTTCCTTTTTTTAATTATTGTTTTTGTTTTTATCTATTTTGGTGGATCTACTAGCTGCGAGAGAGAGGACTCTAAGATATATGTGATGTATTAGAAATGTTGCTGATAGACTAGAACGGTATCCAAATTGCTTGGTTGTCCATATGGATGAGAGCCATTTCTTTTGGTTTGGATAATGCTTTCAAAAGCTATAGCATCCTAGGTACTGAAAGTATGGTTTTCATTGTGTTATTGTTTTCTGGTCATAAAGTTGCTGTCCAAGAATTGGATATATGGTGAAATGAGGAAGATTTTCCTCCTGTAAATGAAAAAAGCGTAAAATCTCATTCAGTTAAGGGGAAGTGATTTTTATTAAGATTGTTCTACTTTGTGAAGTTGGTTTGCTGTATATTCACTAAAAATGGATGCTTCTTTTTTATTTCAAGTATTTCTGAGACTCTAAGCAGGCTTTTATTTGGTAATCACTGAGGACTGGCTTATGTGAAATGATATTATTGATACTAAGTTTCACTGGTTGATGCAGAATTTAAATCTGTAAATGAACAGGGACTCTTAAAGAATGGAAAATGTAGCAATTTTAAAAGCTAAAATGGATTTCGATGAATACTTTCGTACCATTTAGCTCCTTCACTGATTATTCTATATTAAAATTTTGGCTTCCCATTGTTTTACCTGTCTCTAGCCATCTCTTGCAGCTCAGGCTTGATGTTTCATTGTTCTGTAGTAAAATGCCAGATTAGTGGTATCAAGCTTTGTGTTATATAGTAGCCGGCAGATCTATTCATTCCTCTTTTTCTTATTCATATCCTCTAGTGGTAGCTATGGTGTGTTTTCTTTCCTTTATGTTTTAACTTTTCTAGATCTTTCCAGTGATCAAGATGATTATGAGGTTGTTCGGAAAGTTGGAAGGGGAAAGTACAGTGAGGTTTTTGAGGGCATAAATGTCAATAGCAATGAGCGGTGCATTATCAAGATCCTCAAACCTGTTAAGAAAAAGAAGGTGATTGTTAATATCTCTATATCTAACATTTCAGTGCTTTCTTTTTTTTAAAAAAAAAGATAAATGTTTTCCCCTTAAACTTAGCTAGAAATTTGTTTGAGGCATATTGATTACCTTTCTATGATCCTTTTGCAGATTAAAAGGGAAATAAAAATACTTCAGAACCTTTGTGGTGGCCCGAATGTAGTAAAGCTTCTTGACATTGTCAGAGATCAGCACTCAAAAACTCCTAGCCTCATATTTGAATATGTGAACAGTACAGACTTCAAAGTTTTGTACCCCACCTTGACTGATTATGACATACGCTACTACATATATGAGCTTCTCAAGGTATCTTATGCATGAGAATTTTCTCTTCCCCTCTCTCTTTAACCTTTATGTTGATGGGTCAGAAATTTCTGGTTTTGGGGAAGAATTTGTTATGGATGGAATTATGTTGCAAGTCATTCTGCTCAAATAAATATATCTTGAAAATGCAGGCATTAGATTACTGCCACTCACAGGGAATAATGCATAGAGACGTGAAGCCTCACAATGTTATGATAGACCATGAGTTGCGAAAACTTCGCTTGATAGACTGGGGTCTTGCTGAATTTTATCATCCTGGAAAGGAGTATAATGTCCGGGTTGCTTCAAGGTAATGGTTGAAAGCATTATAGATCATCTTAATGACATTCTTCTTCTTTATCTTTTTGTTCATGTTATTTACATTTAGCCCTTGAATATAGGATAAATTGTAGTGGACACCCCTCCTGCGCTTTATTGATGTGCTAAAATATTAAAAACATACTAATAAAGCAATTTAACATTTTTTGTCCGTAACTCAAAATTAGATCTTATGGACTATAAGAATAGGTTCATTGCACTCCGTGGTTGGTTATGTAATGTTCTGTCTAGCCTATACCTTTAATCAGTTGAGTATCTGAAAACTGAGTGGTTCTTAATGATGCATTTTTTGTATCAAATTTATCTAAATTGCTTTCAAACACAAGCTGAGTGAGCTTCTGATAATGCATGTTTCCATGACCCGCAGAGCAGATTGCATGAGTCAGCCATCAAAATATTCCTTTTCCTTTTTCTATGTTTAGATTTGAGGTCAATTCCTTAATTTCCAAGGAGGTGGTGGTTCTTGACATACTGTAATTTTTGTTCCTGGACTTCAAGAATGGAACAGTTTTCTGAAAGGTCCAAGGCAAAAGCAATATCACTTTGACCATTACCTTTTTTAATATAGCTTTGAATGGTGATATTGTTTTGGCTTCATCTTTGAATTAAAGAATAAAATATTTTCCTTGTTTCTCAGATATTTTAAGGGGCCTGAACTGCTTGTTGATTTACAAGGCTATGACTATTCTTTAGACATGTGGAGCCTTGGTTGCATGTTTGCTGGAATGGTGAGAATCTCGCATGTGGAGCCTTCATGTGACTCTTTCTTCTTTATGAGATCTATCATGTGTGATTTGCTGATCCTTCATCATCTTGTGATTTGCTGATTGTTCCTATTCTTGATGCAGATATTTAGGAAGGAGCCATTCTTTTATGGCCATGATAACCATGATCAGCTTGTCAAAGTTGCCAAGGTAGTGCTGATTCAGAGGTTCAGTGAAGTTTTGCGCATGTTATTTAAGCAATAGTTTTATGAAGATTATGAAGAAATGATTTTTCTTAACTAAACTGTTACCACTTGCCCAATGTCTGATTTCGAGTTGATTTCAGGTACTAGGGACTGATGAGCTAAATGCATATCTGAACAAATATCATTTAGAGCTTGATCCTCAACTTGATGCGCTTGTTGGGAGGTTTGTGAATCATGATTTTCTTTTCCATTTTACAAATTAGTTTGCCATTATTAATCAAATGTTTGATTTCCCAATAATGTGACTTTCTTGTCCAATATTATATGGCCATCTATAATTTGTTAGTCAATTTGAATTAATGTGTCATATTTTATACTTCTGCAGGCACAGTAGGAAGCCCTGGTCAAGATTTATTAATCCAGATAATCAGCACCTTGTGTCTCCAGAGGTTAGTCATCTTACATGATTTGTCAAGTAAATTTAAGTTTATTCCACCTATCATTAGTAGCCTTAAACTATTGATGATTCTTTTGAGGTTCTAATATGCAGGCCCTTGATTTTCTTGATAAGCTTCTTCGGTATGATCATCAAGACAGGCTAACTGCTAGAGAAGCAATGGTAATTCCATTTTTGGCTTGTCAGCTAGATTATTATTATTATTTCTTTTGCTTTTTCTTTTTCTTTTTGGAAGTGTGTGGTTCAATAAATGGGCGGGGACATCTTCCATCCAGTCTTTCCCTCAAGCATGTTGAATTACCTGCAATGGGAAGGGAGGGTGTGCAAAAAATGCTTGTGTTAGAAATGTCACTCCAGGCATCTAGACACTAGTTTTTATAATCTGTACAGCATTTTATTCTGCTTCCACTTTGGATGCACATTAATATTTCAATATTGGCTTGAGAAAAGCTCAAACTTGCTATAGTCTTGCAAGTTGCGGTCCATGGGGCTTTCTTTGTGTGTGTGTCGGAGAGTGATAGATCAAACTGGCAATAGGTTTAGTTAACATTCTTTTTGTTCCTTAAACTTAGCTTCTTTGCCTGCTTCCATGGCTAAAATGTGAGTAATGATCCAACTGGCTGGAAGTCTCTGGTTTGGCGTTGTAGTTTCGGGAATTGGTAATGGGACAGTGTAAGCTTTTGAACCTGCTAGCACATACTTGCCTGTAGCCATTTTTGGTTAATATCTGGCTGATACAAAACCTTCCGATTCTTGAAAATGCTAACGTGCATCTAATTTTTTCCCCTGATGTTTTCTATAAAGGCCCACCCATATTTCTCTCAAGTGAGAGCTGCAGAAAGTAGCAGGATGCGGACACAGTAACAGATTACTATGCTAGTATTCACATAGATTCTGTCAGTGGACTGGAGATCTACCCATAAATTTCTCTCAAGTGAGGGCCACAGACAATAGCAGGATGTTGACACTGTAGCAGGTTGCGATGCTGATGTTTGTGTGGAGCGTCAGGCCGTTGCATTTGGGACAATGTATGGTGCTTATGATTATTTGCCCTATTAACATTATGGCAGCCCTCTGTTATTTGCAGGCAGTTAAGAATTGTCTGGGAGAATATAATCGCATCATATTCACTTTGGGTTTTGTTTTTTGCCTCTTTTTTTTCGATGTATTTACCTGCTATGATTTTCACATTCCACCATCTGACATGAATCCCTGTCAATAACCGATGTTTGCGAGGACTGACTGGTGGTGGCACGATTGGCACTTGTATGACCGCCTCTAAGAGGCCAATTTGCATGAATTTTTGTCACCGTGCCGGGATTCCCTGTTTCTGAACAGCCTCTTGCATGATCAAACAATATTTTAATTCGAGACTGGATCAAACCATGTCTCCAGATAACGTTGCCTGGCGTCATTTGCAATTTCACAATTGACTTGCTTGTGCAGCAGGCATTTAAACTTCAAAAGAAATGAGCATCAAGATTTTTTTTTTAATGTTTTAAAAGTATTTTTAAAAATTTGAAATATTGTTAAAAATTAATATTTTTTAATGTTTTTATATTATTTTGATTTGTTGATATCAAAAATAATTTTTAAAAATAAAAAAAAAATATATTTTTGAGTAAAAAATATTTTAAAAAGCAATTGTTATTATATTTCCAAGTAGTTTAATCAAAAATAACAACATGGTTTGTTCTCATGTTAGACCTGTGAAATCTTGAACTCATGTTAGACTTGTGAAATCTTGAACTTGAATAGTCTGTGCTCATGCTAGACATGTTAGACTTGTGAAATCTTGAACTTGAAGCTTTACTTGTGAAACTTGACTCAATTATATTTGAATAATTCAGTTCAGTTTAAAAATGGATGATTTTTTAATTAATTTAATTCTATCGATACTTGATCAAGGACCATCTATTTTTTTGCACATGTCGAGCTAAATATATCTATTAAACTACATTAGACTAACCTAACAAAATAAATTTATATTTTTTTAATTATGGATCGTGATTATCATTTGAGAATTTAAAAATTTTAGTTTAGGTTGTATTTTTTTCTAGTTTAGTTTGTAATTCTGAAATTTGAATGATGTTTATTAATTCAAACTTTTAATGTAAACCCTAATATAAACATCGATGGAAGATAATAAGACCATGTTGAGAAATAGAACCCCGGGATGAAGAAATAAGACCATGTTGAGAAATAGAACCCCGAGATGAAGAGAAATAAATAAATAAATAAATAATAATAATAATAATAAATATAATGTGTAATGGAAATGATGATGTCCAAAGATAAATATAAAGGTGTGGTTGAAGTTAAAAATGAGGGTTATGAATTTTTAGTTTAAAATTTATAATGTTGATAAAATTAGTAATGAGTTTTGATGAAGAAAAGTATAATGAAAATTTAAAATAAATATGTTTCAAGAAATACAAGATTCCAACAAATTAGTTTATAAGGAATAAAAGTTAATGAAGAATTGTACAGAAAAGTATTAGTGTAAGTTTCAATTAAAAATTGGTAATATTACATTGAAATGGTAATATGTTCAAAAAAGAAATAAATAATAAAAAGAAAAAATTAATATATTTTAAAATGAGAAAATGGTTTTTAAGAGATTATATTATAATTGAGAATGAATTTGGTAAATAAACTCGTGGAAAAAGAGATATGATTAAGTAAAATACATGGAAACTATCTAAAATAATTAAGAGGGGTAGAATTGTACAAAAAACCAACAAAAATATGGTTGTTCTTGAATCTTCCACTAAAATTGAGAGAAAATCTATTGTTCTGAAAAATCATGAGGAGATTTAGCTAGTTTTGGAAAAAAACTATCAAATTATGAGAGGTTTTAAGGGGGATAAAACAAGGGGAAAATGATAGATTCAAGTGAGGAAAAGTATAAGCTAAAAAGAGAGAACAAAAGCTTTGGAAGAAAATGGCTATGAGAACATGTTCAAATCCATCTTCAAAACACTTGAGTAAATGTTCTTTCTCTTAATTCTTTTGATTATAATGAGTAATTTGAATAATTGAAAATCCTAATATATTGAAATATGTGGGGTAGGGTTTAGAAAGTTTGAGAAGGAATTATTGATTGAAATCATATTATATGACCTTTACAATGCTGTTAATGCATAAAAATAAATTGGAAAAATGATGAAAATGCTTGGGGGAGGGGGGGGGGATTGGTGAGAGATCTTATTTGGCTCAAACTTTATGTTTTAAAGTAGTGTTATTAATGCTTGGAAACATAATGAAAGATAAAAAAAATTCCAAGGGATGAAAATCCTTTAGGCCGAAATTTTTGCCAATAAAAAAGATGAAAGTTGTTATTATTAGATAAGATTATGTTAAATATTCTCATTGAATTGTTGAAAGGCATAAATAGATGAGTTTGAGTTAGGAATTAAAAACAAGCAAATATTTTCTTTGTGGCTAAAACTTCCATTTGATGGAAGATTTTTTAAAATGTGTTGATTTCCATTTGAGTTGACTCAAAATGTGTTAATTGGAAAGCAAAAAGGGATAACATATGTACTTAGTCTAAAGATGTGTTTTGGGCTAAATGTAATTGGAAGGAATTTTAAATAACACAAAGGGACTAATATGTTCTAATTTCTAATCTAGGTTTGAAGTGTTAAATTTAATAGCTTTAATAAATGTTGGAAGAGAAAAGTAGTGCAATGGATGATTTTTACTTTTTATGACCAAAAAACATGTATTAAGATAAAGAACACGAAATAGGTCATCATAGTAAGTAAAATTGTGCTACAATTTAATTCAAATAATGATGTAACATGTGTAAAAAAAAGTTGGGTAAAAAAGATAATGTGTTAATATGTGAAGGTGTTATTATGATAAAAGTATTACTTAGAACTTTAAGATATAAATTTTACTTGATGTGTATGGATGATGATATTACATGATTTTAGCTAAAATTATTAGAGTGATTGAAATAAATATGGAAAGTATGTTTTCTAAACATGAATGCATTGCATATATGGATAAGATATGAAATAATTATAATTATAAATTATAAATGTATTTTAATTGTGGAATCAGGATATGATTCTTAGGTAAAATGGATATGATGAGAATAATTGGTAAATTTTCTTATGATAAAGGAGGCTTTTAGGAGCTAGACCATAAAAAGGAGAAATAAGATTGTCACGAGCAGCAGTAGGTAGGTGTTTGACATCTAAATAACAAATTTTAAATTAAGTATTTCATAATAAGTTTAATAATAAATTTTAAATTAAGTATTTCATAATAGGTTTATTTGTGTAAATTGTGCATATATTTTTTAAAAACAAATGAATGCATAAAAAATAGAAAAAAAAAGGAAAAGAAAGGAAAATGTTATTAGGAAAGATTGATTAGTCTGCCATGTCATAAGACTAACGGTATTAGTTGACACTGATATTAGGATTTATTTTGAATAGTCTGTCACGAGGTGGAGACTAATAATTTTTGTTGATATCAATACTAAGATTTGTTTTTATTAGCATGCCAAGAGGTGAAGACCATTGATATCAATTAATATTGATAACAGAATTAGTTTTGATTAGTCTTCCGTGAGGTAGAGACTAATAATATCAATTGATACTGATAGCATAATTATATGATTGGTCACATGTAAAGATGGTAGATTAAGAATTACTTGCTAAACAAATACTTGGGAAGAGATTTTGAGTATCTAAAAGAAAAATGGACTTCTCTGGAAACCATGATTGAAAAAAATAAATTGTTAATGTTAAATTATTATGTGGTGGTGAATGCCTGATGCTTATTTGTTAATAAATGTGTTTGGAAGATTTTTTGAAATAAATAAAATATAATATTTTTATGGAACATGGATGATATATAATCAAGTTCCAGGTTGTGGGAATGGTAAATAAAAATATGATGGCAAATCCGAGTTAATGACATAAAAATTATGTGCTTTCAGGCTTGTTTTGATAATGGACTTATAGCCTAAGTTGGGGTTGTTTTGTAAGCAAGATTTTATGTGTTTTCTAGTTAATTTGATAGCATGAACAAGTGCAAATAGGGTTGCTTTTAATAAGATAAATATAAAATATTTAAGGTCATTATGACAATATAAAAGTGAGTTATTATGTTTATTTTGATTAGTGAATAAGTGATGTATTAAGGGGTTAAGTTGTTAGCATAACATAATGTGTTTAGAATCTATTCTGATAATGTGGATAAGGTGTAAATAGGGTTGGTTACGTGGTGTAAAGGTGGATTATTTGGGGTTGTTTTGATGATGTAAAAATGGTATAATCAAAGTTGCTTTTGACAATGTAAATGTGTAACAACTTATGGTTGTTATGATAATTTAAATATATTGAGGTGATGAATGATATATTAATTAAATGGTAAATAGAAATAAGCTTTTAGAGAGATCTAGATGTGGGATAAAGAAGGGTTGGTGTAGTAACTTAATTTAAACCCTTTGATCTCAAGAAAACATGTTTATATGATGAGAACCTTAGCTTAAGTGGTGGGTATGCATGTAATGCCCTAGTCATTTATATATATAAGAAATATGGTTGATACAAATTAGTGATGATGTGTATGATACAAACTAATATGGGTTTAAGTGAACATTAAATGATCAATGCACGTGGAGGATCTTAAAATAATTGATTATTATTTGTAAATTATTAGAAGGTACAAGACATAGTTTATATGTTTTAGATACGTGCAACAAGAGTTTCAAGTAAGGACTCATCCTACATCCATAGATCATGATAATGCCGCGAGATGGACTGATGTAAGAAATACACCTTTGAGGTGGGGGTTTAAAGGAATGAGCCTCTGTAAGTAATGTTTTGCATGGGACATTACTTTCTGGTAAAGAGTTATGACTTTTATATTCTTTAGAGAGATAATTAAACATTATAAGAGTTGAAAGTGATTTATACACGATAATGAGTTAGACTTGTAAAAGGGCAAGAAAAATATAATTAAATTAAGACATGTTTAAATTTAAATTTAAATACCTACTTTTACGCCACAAAATAAACTTCGAAATAGAGCTTGTCACAGTTACTCTTTCCTAACATGGATTGGCTATTTCCTACAAATTATTTGACATTTTAAGGGAACACAGTACAACCTTAACTCCTTGAAGTTATATGATGCCAAAAAGAAGAAAGCATGAGAAAGGAAATAAAGCGGTATCTCAACATCCATTATAGTCAATCATTCAATATTTGGTAGCAAGTTTCATAAGAACAGGTCTAACACTTCTTCCTTAAAGCGTGACATGACATCAAAGCCACAAGTACTTTTGCAACAGTAAGTTGGAACCATCGATTCCCATTCCACCCCACCACGTCTAAAAACTCAAAACTCGAAAATATCAAGCAACAGTGGTTCTAGAAGCATTGTATAGGCTAAAGCATGTGTTAAGATCCACAGCAACAATGGCAAATTGCTAGCATAACATATTTTTAAGCATGCTAGAAACAATCATTAGGAGAGGAGGGGGTGGAAGACAGCTGATGAAGAAACTGCAGCTGAGGAGACAAGCAGAGCTTCTTCAGCATTACAAAATTTAAGGTAGCCATCCGACTTTTTGAAAGCTCTAAGGCACTGCTGGACAGCTACTAGCACTATAGTGTAGTGATAATGTATGTTTCACCGATCTAGGAAAAATAGAAAAGTAAGAAACAGAGCCGCCAAAGCTGCCGACTGCAACAGATAACAAGTAAAATTAAATTGCATGAAAAGAGGCCTAAGCAAAACAGTAAGAAGCGTAAGAAAAAAAAGGGGAGATGAAAAAAGAAGAAAAAGAAAAAGAAACGAATAGACAAACAGAAACAAGGTAGCAGAATCTGCAAACTAGATGATGCTTGTTACTGTTAGGATGTTGGTATGCAAACCCAACAAGATAAAAGGCAAGGAATAAGATAAAATAAGATAGACAAGAATTTACGTGGTTCACCCAATTGGGCTATATGCACAAGCAAGTATAGAAGGATTTTACTAAGTAATATGGGAATTACAACCTCTCTTAAATACTAGGAGAACAACTAAGAATCTCTCTATTATTAGGAGAAAACACCTCACTTGCTCTATCACAAATACCTTACAATTTTATGGGATTACTCTCTCTTCACTCTCTTCTTCTTCTCTTTATCTTGGTGTGCATATAAGCTTGAATGTATTGCCTATTTATAGGTAAGAGTGAGGGTATAATGTTTATAAATTTAGGAGGAATATATTCCTAATAACTCATCCTCCACTCATACTCCACCAATTATACCAACTCATCCTCCACTCAAATCTCATCAATTATGCCAACTAATTAAATGGCTTTACAGTTACATCGCGAATCTGCTTGACCAAACCAGCATGAAAGTGAAAGTGTGTAACTGTAATGAAGGGAAAAGCTAGAATAACCTTTAAACAACAAATATTTTAATTCATAAAAGATGCAAATAGTTAAGAGTAAATAAAAAGAAGTTATGACATATTACTAAATTCATTTTTATAAATCTCACTACGTTGAGAAGTAGCTCATGGAATGAATAACCCTCTTACAAAGTTTGTTCGACATAATAATGAAAGTTCTGACAGCAACAAAGAAAATCATACGTACATGATAGGGTTTGACATTTGATGTGAAAGAGTAACAAAGAACAAACATAAAAGAAAAAGGATTATTAGCTCAAAATACAACAATGGATCTGTCAGTAAAATAAGAATAATAGAGATATAGAAAGCCTTTATAAGCCATCTCACAAAACGAGGGGTTCAAAATGGATCCTCAATAAATGTTAATGCAAGGAACCTGCAAAGAGAAATTTGTCCATGTTAGGAATGTTAGGGGGGAAAAAACCAACATTGAATGGAACCAAGAATTCGATTTGAAAGGATGAACACTTTAAAAGCAAACTAAAGCTGATTATCATATTGGGCATCCAAAGCAGCAAGTGAAAAGATTTGATAAGGTGGTTTGTGAACAAATTTAGAGTAAAAGGCAACAAAATATCAAAGAAGACTTACAACTAAAATGCATAATGCTAACTAGATGGAAGCAGACCAACAACAATGAGCTTCCATTATTTCTTTTAAATAGCTAATTATATTCAATGAATTCTACCTTTTTTTATGGATGAACCATGGTCTATACTTATTTGGTGTAAATAAAATTATTTTTAAATTTAATGGCCTTAAACCATTTCTATAAATTAATATTAAATATTTTTTTTCTATATAACTAGTAGATTTATCAAGTATCAAATAATCATCTTAACCCAATATCTTAAACTATTAGGTGAGATTCAATATATGATTTATATTATTCTTTAACACACCCCTTTAAGTAAAACTCTTTGAACTTGAAACTTGCACAAGTCTATACTATTTTGTACTTAATTTTTATAAAATAAACAAAAATGATAAAAATCAAACTCGTGATTGCTTAGTCATTAAAACTCTGATATCATGTTAAAGAATCATCTTAACCTAATAGCTTAAACTGTTAGATGAGATCCCAAGATATAATTTATATTATTTTTTAACATTAAGTATATACAACTTGCTATTTTCAACTCTCATGAAAAGTTTATATATATTTGATGTATGATGTGACCTATTAAATCTATGAAATTCTTGTGTTTGAGCTTTAGACTAAATATCCAATGTTATCTGTTTATAAATTGAACATTTCAAATAATTTAGATTTATATTTTATCAAATATACATAATTATATCTAGAATAATTATTAATAAACCTGATAAAATATTTATATTCACTCGTGACATGAATAGTCAATGATCCATATATGTGTTTGTGTTGTGTGTGTGTTTTTTACTTTTTTTTTTTTATAAATATACAAACTTCATAGGTTTACTACAATTCATAATTAAAAAATAATTTTATTTATTTATTTTGAATATAAGCATTTCTAAATTAATTATATATAAATATTTTGCATAAATATTAAATTTATAATAATATAATCGTTGTTGTTATAAAAGAATTCATTCAAATCAAAATAAGAAATGAATAATATAATTTTAGAAAATACTAGAATAAAATAATAATTAAAAAGTTGTAGTTGTATTGAAAAAAGAAGGTGATATACGGAGAATTAAATTTGACAATGATGGTAGTCAGTAGCAAAATCGAGAGAACACATATAATTGGAGGAGTGATACAAGGTTTTGAGAAAAGAAAATGGAGGTAGAGAATGCGATTCCGTTGGCGGCTCACTAAAACAACGAAGATAAAAGGAGCACAATTTTTTTTAATTAACTACCTGTGCCTGAACGAATTTGATTTGATGGCCATAAGGCCTTTGCTACAGAGAAAAATCGCAACAATCTTGAACCACTACCAGAAGAAGAAGAAGGACAAAACCCTCTTCTCTTCTCTTTCATTTATTTCAGATAATAATCCTCTTCTCTTTTCTTCTTCTCAACCATCCATTTCTACTAGCTTCCGTCAATTGGCCTTTTCAAGCACTGCCTTTTCTCGGCAACACCAAAGACAAAGACAACAAGAACAACCACCGCCAAAACATCAGATACTGCACCGTTTTCCCGATCTATTTAGGTCCTCGGTGCCTCTTTCGGACACGCTGGCGCAGAAAATTGGCAAATCGTTTCGCCGACCTGGTGCCCCTTCCAAGGCTAGGGTTTATGCTGATGCCAATGTGATACGTCCTAAAGACTATTGGGACTATGAGTCTCTCACCGTTCAATGGGGGTATATTCGTCTTTTCCCCCTGCCCTATCATTACTCTCTTCGATCTTTTAGTTTTTCTTCTTTCTTTTGTTTCGATTGATTGATTGTTGAACTTATATATTTAGTTTTTATTATAGATAATAACGTGTTGTGAAAATTTGTTGAACCGAGACAGTTAAAATTGGTAATTGCAGCGTTGAGTTGATTGTTTTTCTAGTGGTTATAATTTTTTTTTTTGGGTTTAATGTTGTGCAGGGAGCAGGATGATTATATGGTTGTAAAGAAGGTTGGGAGAGGGAAATACAGTGAGGTTTTCGAGGGGATGCATTGCACGGACAATGAGAAATGCATCATTAAGATTCTCAAACCAGTGAAGAAAAAGAAAGTGAGTTATAATAGATAGCATTGTTAATCGATCCTTTTCTTTTGTTAGTGGATTTGCTCTGTTGATTGATTCTTTTCTTCTTTAATTCTTAATCTTAGCTGTTTTTAGTGCTGTTAACTATTATTATTTAGCCTATACACGAGTATTGAGCATTTTTTTTAATACGAAATAAATATTTAATTTTACCTGACCATTAGATTGGGTTTATTTTGCTTCTAGCAACTGCATGCGCATGTGCATATAAGAGAGTTTCCGTTCTTGAAAGATATCTATGCTTCTAAGAATAATCTTGTTTCTCTCCTGTGTATTGTTTATTTAGAAGTTATGGAGTGAAGGTCTTTCTATGATTTTATTTATTTATTTTATTTTGTGGATGTTTTCTACAATTATCTTTTATGATATTGTTGAGTTGTTTTTATCATTCATCAACCAAAAAAGTATGGCTTTATTGCCATTTACCATCATTCTTAGTCAGAGATGTTGTGACTCTGTATGTCTAGTGGATAATGTTTAATCATGTTACTTTAATGTAGATACTTCTTACTCTTTCTCAATTTTCATCCCTTTTTAGCTAATTGCTTTTCACTTTCTCAATTTTCATACCTTATTAGCAAGCCTCTTTGTAGCTTCATGGTGCCATTGGATTATGACCCAAAGCAACCTTGAGATGTTTTTAGAGCGATAGCTTATGCCAATAGCTTCATGGTGCCCCTGGATTATGACCCAAAGTGAAGTTTTCTTTGTGCATGTCATTTAGTAGACTCTATATCCATCCCTTTTTTTTTATATTTTTTTTATTCTTGCTAATTCCTGGCTTGTGGACCCAGCCTGTGCTTTATAGGTTGACTTTGTCTTCTCCTACATGATGCAGATTAAAAGAGAGATTAAAATACTGCAGAATCTCTGTGGAGGACCAAATATTGTGAAGTTGCTTGATATTGTTAGAGATCAACAATCAAAGACTCCAAGTCTCATTTTTGAATATGTGAATAATACTGATTTTAAAGTGCTTTATCCGACACTTTCAGACTTTGATACTAGGTATTACATCTATGAGCTTCTGAAGGTAAGCACATCATTTACTTCGCCCCATTTTACAAGATCAGCATTAACAGCATACAAGGACATTGACATGGGCATTTAAAAAGACAGAAAAGACATCTACAGTGACCTACGTAATGTTTTTTGTCGCCAATTTGTTTGTGTTGGAAGGTTGAAGTTTCTATATATTGTGTACATAGATTAGATAGCATAGCCAGGTAGGAAGTTAGCTGTTGTCAATTGTATTGCTCTTGTTCTCTCCCCAGTGCAATGTTGAAAGTGATTTTTGTTGGATGCTTCAGCAATGCAGTTCATCTTCTCTCTTTATTGTAATTCATTTTGATGGTGTTGAAAATATTATGCTATCATAAATATTGTTTGAACAAAATCAATGTTGCTTCAGCAATGCAGTTCGTCTTCTCTCTTTATTGTAATTGATTTTGATGGTGTTGAAAATATTATGCTATCGTAAATATTGTTTGAACAAAATCAATATTGCATTTAGTTGTCATTCTAGTGACATCTTCTGCTGCCATGACAAATGCTGAGGCTGTGGATGATGTATTGAAAATAGTGTTTTTTTTTTAGTTTGGTTTTGGAAATACTGGCCTAATTTTCAGATATAATTGTTTGATTCATATTTGTAATAAAAATTATCTGAAATTGAAATGCTGTTGTTTAATGTTAGCATTGTGGAACATAAATTGTTAAATGTTCAAGTACTATGTATCCTTTTTGTAGGCTTTAGATTATTGCCACTCACAAGGTATCATGCATCGAGATGTGAAGCCTCATAACGTCATGATTGATCATGAGCAGAGGAAACTTCGTCTGATAGATTGGGGCCTTGCTGAATTTTATCACCCTGGGAAAGAGTACAATGTTCGTGTTGCTTCAAGGTTTGTTTCCTATTCATTAGCTTTTAACAATTTGTGTTCCCAGGTATCGTTTTCTTTATTTGTCTTCAAAATTGCATGTTGTTCTTTTACTTCCCCAAGCTGTTTTAGTGAATTAATGTTCCCCAGTTTAGTTTGGGGTGAAGGCTTTGCTGTTGTTATTGCTGAAATGCTCCTTGGTTTTTCTCCCTTCAATCTGCCATGCACTTGATAACCTCTAAAAAATTATTTATGACAAATGTACCAAGTCATGGTCCTAGCTACATATGTTCTATTACAACAGCTTGCTTATTGATGTAGAACCTAATGTCTTAAATTGCCGTCTTAATCATGGTTGTGATCATGGCTTCTGCTGTCATAATCTAATGGTCATGGTTACAGAAGCCCCAAATCTTGAGTGACTTTCAGCATATTTTATGTAATGCACGTGTTTGTTTAATAATCTAACTAAATAAACACAGTAGTAATCATATAACTAAGATAAATGCAACATGATATGAGTTTATAGCACTATATCAAAACTTGATGTTGTGTTTAATCATACTCCTATGCTTCCTTGTGGTTATTGCTGGTTCTTAGATGATATATGAACTCATCTGTTTCTGAGTTGATTAAGCCCTCTTTAGGATTTATCATTTTTCTTGATGGTGAACTGATATGGTAACTTTATTTTTATTTTTTTTCCTGTTTTTCCATTTCTGATCTGCAGATACTTTAAAGGCCCAGAACTTCTTGTTGATCTGCAAGACTATGACTATTCTTTGGACTTGTGGAGCCTTGGTTGCATGTTTGCTGGAATGGTGAGTGTCCTCCCCAAATTCCACTTTCCTTGGCGTTCATGTTCCATGCTGTGCTTTGCAAGAACACATGTCCTTACCAGAATTGTGGGACTGCCCAGAAGGAACTTGCTTCTCCATGAACTTGCATGACTGGATTGCTATTGCCCATTGTCCGTGTATTAGTTTCTATGATAGTATTCTTCATAGAAAAGTGGACCTTGGTCTGCTGGCATATTCTTGCTTGGATGGCAGATAGGTTACTATGAAGTTTGAGATAATGTCAAGATATACGTGGTAATCTCTGAATTGATCTTGTATTGTGCAGATATTCCGTAAGGAGCCATTCTTCTATGGGCATGATAATTATGATCAGCTGGTCAAAATAGCTAAGGTATGTGGAATAATAATTGGATAAAAGATTTGAGTAAAAAGCAACAGGCACACATATCCAATTTTGTAAATCATCTCGTCATCACTTTCTAGATGACTATATATGAGCAAGTCATATTGGTCTTTGGGTATCTTTTGGTCCATGTGAATTTTTGTATTGCCCAGTCTGGTTTGGAAAGTTCATGTTGTGTACTGTCAGTCAAATTTCACCCCAGCCCTGTCATCTATCTGGACAGTAAGTACAACGTTACGGCAATTTGACAAACCCATGGAGATCGAGAGTTGTAAAATTCCAAGGATGAAAGTTGCAAATTTGGAGAGCAATGGGGCACATACTTCATCCTGTGAGTGTGCACGTGCATGCATATCTGCATGAGTGCTTGCCTTCTAAGGAATGTCATGTTGCTCTTGGAGAAGTTTTTCCCCCCCGACATGCTTGGCCGTGCCTCACAACTGATATGGCATAATTGCCATCTTACATCAAGGCCTCTGTATCTGTGGAATCTAGCTGTAATATGCCCTATTAAGAGTGGAACAGATGATGGAAATGTAATTATTCTTTCCCTTTCGCCCAGGTGCTTGGAACAGATGAGCTGAATGCATATTTGAATAAGTATTGCATAGAGTTAGATCCGCATCTTGCTGCCCTTGTTGGGAGGTTGGTCAAATGTGCTTATAACTCTATCAATTAATTATGTTTACTTATCCAGTTCTCCTGATTGAGATTTTTTATTTTATTTTATTTTATTTTAAAGGCATAGCCGCAAACCATGGTCCAAGTTTACTAATGTTGACAATCAACATTTGGCAGTTCCTGAGGTAGAATTTAATTTGCAAATGTAGAAGTATCATTTATTCTGTTAAATATAATATTAATTTTTTTTATCCTTCTTTTTCCCCTCTTCAAAGGCTGTTGACTTCCTTGACAAGTTGTTGCGATATGATCACCTGGAAAGGCCAACCGCAAAAGAAGCTATGGTAAGCCTCTACTACTTATCCTTGACAAACACCCTTGAGTGGTGGGTTTTGCCTTGTCCTTACGCTGTCGACTTCCCAGATTAGTGACCCCATGATGGAATGGTGTATATTATTGTAGTGTTGGTTTTTTTTTTCCATCAACTCGTATCTTTGCCTTGTAAGTTATGACAGACCTTCATACCACATACCATGCAGGCTCATCCATACTTCTATCCAATTAGAAATGCAGAAAGCAGCAGAACTCGTACCTAGTTTCAAATCCCAAGATGCTGTTTAGTCATGGCATCTCATTGTTCTTTGTTGCGGCCTTCCTATGTAATTTGTTCTGGCATCTCAAGACTTTCCTTCGCATTTAGGAAAGTCTTCCATGTTTTTGTTATAAAGCCAGTCATATTTAAATTGCTCAATTTAAGCTTCTCCTGACTGAATATACTGTTTTTCTTTTTTTTCACTCTGAATTTATGTGCTCCTAATCTGGGAATGAAATACTGATTTCTGATTATTATTTTTTTGTTTGGCTCTCCACTCTTTTTTTTGTTTAGAAGATACATTTGAATTTTGACTATGTCGTGGATTGTTTTTCATTAAGAAATTCGAGGTTTGGGGCGAGGCGACTCAATTTACCCCTTTTCTGTTGTAAAATGATACAAAATCCAACGAAACAAAGGTTTTTCGATCCCTATACTTCTGAAATTTGATAGTGTAGAATCTTCATTGGATCAAATATACCATTGCATTGTTTCACTTCATAAGAAGCAAACGAGGAATCAAGAAACAGAAAATATAAATATAAAAAAAATAATAATTAAAATATGCATCTACTGGGCTCATTAATTGAGATATGTTTTTTTTTTTCACCATAATATTGGGATAAAATTGTATGACTGAATTGCATGTACTGCATATTTAAATTTTATAAATTCTTTTATTTTTGGTATTTTTATCTGCTCAGATAAAGTTTCGCATCACATCCTGTGGCATGACGTCGATTTATCTAAATGTATTTTATACTTGATTGTACTCTCGTAAACTTGTTAATATTTTAATTATTTTGCATTGGGTTTTTAGGATGAGTGGTTTTTATGGATCTTATCTTTTGGAATTTTTTTTTTTAAAAATTATATAGTTTTTAATTTTTTTTTGAGAAATAGTTTGGAAAAGTATTTGGATAATATGAATAGTTTAATACAATTGTGTTTTTGAATATTATTTTTATACATAATTAATATTTGTTTAGTCATGTTTGAAAATGTTTTTTTTTTCAAATTAATTAAACAAAAATTAATTTAAAATTCTATAAACATCTAATAGCTAAAAGATAAGATTTAAGATCTTATGATTATGAAAATGACATAAGATGATGTGGTAAAAAAAAAAATGATGAAGAAAAAAAGAAAGAAAGAATGAGTCAACATAAATACATTGAGGTTTTATTTTTTAACATTCATTATTATTATTATTATTAAGATTTTGATGAAGATTATCAAATAATATAATAATTAAACCTGAACAAAACTTTTAATAAATTATAATTTTGTTTGATGGTTTTTCAAGTTATGGTTGAAATTGTCTTGTTAATATCTTTCTAATAGTACATGATGTGCCAAAAACAAAGTTTTGATGTGTTATTAATGACCTATTTTTTTCTTTTCTTTTCTTTTTCTTTCCTTTTTGTTTTCTCTTATGCCACATCATTTTATCTCATTTTTATTTCTTGTTCATTGGATTTTTATAAAATGATTTTTGTGCATTTTGATTAATTTGAATAAGATATGAATTTTGAAACAATTGTTATTTCTGATAGAGGTTGTGTATAACTTCTATTCCTAATAGTGATTGTGTTCATACTGTATTATTTTTTAAATATTTTTTTAAACTATATTATTTTCCCAAAACTTTATCAAATTGTGTTTAAATGATGAAAGACCCTATGTTTTATGGGTATCTTAAATATTACTTTTATTTTATTTGTATTTATATTTATATTTTGTTGAAGAAAAACATTTGTACATCTATAAGCAATTAATTTAATAATGTTTAAATAGCAACAACAATAATGATCTAGTTTTGATTTGTTATTAATGATTTTGTTTTTACCAAATTTCAAATTATTTTTTTTTCTAAATATATCAAAGGGAATAATTTTAATGTTGGATGATTTTTTTTTTATCATAAATGATACGCATTACCTGAAATTATAGTAAAGTGATTATATTGGATTGAATTTCAAAAGTAAATTTGATTGCATTTAAAATCTCTTTTTTTAGAATTATCATATTTTGTTTTAATTGTACTATTATTCCATTGTTTCTTATTAATGATTTTTTATGATCATTAATTTAATAATATTCTTTAGAATATATTATTGTATATTTGAAAAAGTTAATAAGAAATGGATAAAGCTTAAAAAATTAAATTTAAAATAAATACAGAGTATATTAATGGTTGATGATGAGGGCTTATTAAACTTGAAATTCCTAGCATGGAATGAAGGGGTGCATGTGATCACTATTGAGTATGAGAAGAGCTAGTAAGAAAGAGTATTTAGGGTAAACAGGTGTCAATTATTTGACATATTAATAAAAACAAACTATTTTCGACCACCTTTAAAGGTACAAGCTATAAGACCTCTTGAAAAATATTGCAAATATCACTATCAGGTAGGATATGATATTGACTATTATAAAGAGTTTCATTATGAGATGGAAAATTTAATTATCATTCGAGTTTTGAAAATAAAAGACATGAATATGAAGTGTAAAGTAAGGATGGTGACATTTAAAAAAGAAAAGATAAAGGTATGCAAATACCAGTCAACCATAAATGACCAACCTATAATAATTTTAACAAAGCTAATTTGTCAAGATAATAAAGATCATAGTACATTACCTTATAACTATAGGTATACCTTTGATATTATAGGCCTATTTCTAGTTATGTAAGTTGAAATAGGAGGGTCGACGACAAGTAAAAGGTGTTTCACACTCGATGAAGTAGAAAAAAAAAAGATGAACCAAAAAGAAAAAAAAACAACGAAATGAAAAGTAGTTAAGGAATTGACTAAGGATAATAAAGTTAATAAACCAATAAGTAAAGAAGAATTCTTAAAGTTCTTGAAACTATTGAAGCACACTAAGTATAACATAATAGAACAACTAAAAAGGACTTCAACTTAGAGTTCTCTACTCTCATTTATCTTGAGCTCAAAGTTGTATAAGAAGACATTATAAAAGATTCTAGATAGAGCTTATGTTCCCTAGGACATCACACCAGACTCAATAGAGCATTTGATCAAAAGAATCTAGGCTATATGTACTTCTTAAAAGATAAGTTGGATCTCGAGGGAGCATGACACAATAAGTCATTATACATACCATGAAATGCAAAGATTTTGTGATTGTAATAATTCTCATTGATAATGGGTGAGCCCTCAATGTGCTACCCAAACATATGTTGGATCGCCTTCTAATTGATGCCATATAGATGACACCAAACACTATAATGACTAGAGCATATGATAAATCACCAAGATAGGTGATTGAGAACATTGATGTTGAGCTAGGTATCAAGCTATAACCTTTTCAAGTAATATGACAACTATTAGATATTCAATCATCCTAAAACATTTTTCTTGGATGGCCCAGGATCCATTTTGTTGATGCCATAACATCTTTCACACATTAAAGACTAATGCTTGTAGTGAATGAGAGGTTAATAACTATAACGGCTAAGGAAGCCTTATCCCTAGCTAAGAATGTATCAATCTCTTATATTAAAATAAAAGACAGCAAAGATAGTAACTTACACCAATTTCTTATATTGAAATAAAAGAGAGCAAAGATAGTAACTTACATGCATTTAAAGTTGTGAATATTGAGTAGGTGCTAGAGAATACTTTAAAAAGAAAGTTTGAAATCTTAGAAATAGTAAGATTTGCAAAATCTTTTTTCAAAACATGGGATGCCAATGAGGTATGACTTGACTATTAAAATGCCTAAAAATTAATGTTATGAAGATGATATGTGCATATCAAAGGTTTAACTTCGGTTTTAAGCTAGGAAGAAGGATTATTATAGGGATACTATGAAAAAGTGAGGAAAAAGGTTGACTCGTATTGAAGGCTGAGATCTAAATAAAGAAGATATGGACATTCTATTAATTTGGGAAACTTTTCCACACTTAGGTTATATGATGAAACCAGAGAAAAATCTGAATTAGATGTTCGCTAATTTCTCAATACATAACCTGAAGAAGAGTTAGAATGTGATATGTGATGAAGATTTTGTAATAAAAAATGATATTCATCAAGATGTGTTATTGCCTTAACTTACTGAGAACACACTGGAAAAGACCCAACTAATTTTAGAGTTTATATAAAGATGTGTTGTGGGGGAAGAACTTAGTAATAGAAAGGACTAAGAAATCCCCCATTGTTTATCCAAAGTAATTATCTTGTTAATTTTACTCTGTCAGAGATCATGATTTCAAATGTTGACAAAAGGTCTTGCTTGTGTTAAGATTTACAAATTTTCTATTAATAAGATCATGCATTTTATGTTCAAATTATGCTTTTTAGTTCTCTCTTTGTCTATATAAAACTTGCACACTAAAAAAAATACTCTTTCCATTATCTAAATCGTGAAAAGCAAATCCTTAATAAAACATAAGCTATTGCATTGAGAATAATTGATCTAACTTTGATGAAAACTTAATTGCCATGGATGAAGAAGAATGAGAAAAGAGAGATGTTAAAGAATCTACTAGGTTAGTAAAACATTCAAAATTTGCTTGGAAACCCAATCAAGAAGAGTAAAAACTAGTGCATTTGGATACCCAATCAAGAAGAGTAAAAACTAGTGCATTTAAATATTAATCAAAATTAAAAAGAGTTAAAAATAAAGGTTTTGATCTTCATGGATGAGAAAAGAAGCTTGATGACCCTGTTGAAAGAATATGCAAATGCATTTTCGTGGTTGTATAGTGATATGTTAGGTTTAGATACAAATATTATGCTAAAAAAGACTACTAGTGATGCTAGCCTGCAAGTCGGTTAAGTAAAAATTCAAAAGGATAAGACTTAATGTATTGAATAAAGTCAAGGAAGATGTGCAAAAGTAATAAGATGCTAGTTTTTGTAAAGTAGTTAAGTACTTTTGATTAGTACTTAAAAGCGTATTTTTATCAAGGTTTTATATCATCATTTTGCACTTGAAGTATCAATAACTCCCTAACTAAAACATATTTTATAATAACATATCTAATAATATAAGATACCTTTAATTTGTGGTAAATATTCATTTTAAATGCAGGCCTATCACATAAATGAAAAGATTGATTGATGAATTTAAGAACTGAAATTGAAAGGACAGAGAGATGGCCAAACTTAGAAAAGAGATGTTAGTGCAGTCCAAACCAAAAAACTGTTCGGTCATTGGGTTATATCTGGAGTTGTAGATCTCGGATTTAGGTCTACATTATATGGATGGAAAGGTAAGACATAGGCCTACAACTTTTATATGGAGTCTAAGATTTAAAAAGGTCATTTTCAAGTCCAAATTGTAGCAACAACAAAGAAGTCTGAATCTGTCCTACAGCCCGCGCACTGTTCAGTGTTTGACCCATATCTAGAGTTCTAGAAGTCCAAATGACCTCCATTTTTTTTTTCTGGAAAGCTGAGATAATTATCTATAATTTTCATGTTTTTAACTAGTTCTAATCCTGACATTATTAATAACGTTTTGGGTAGATAAGAGAAAATAAGGTTTGTCACCAAGTCAAGAGTTGGCCACCAACTCATCAATTAGTCATTAAATCAATAGTTCTCAATTTTGGCCTATAAAAGGAGGC
>NW_011500830.1:0-8640 GCF_000495115.2 Populus euphratica | reverse complement strand
CTTCTTTTTCTTCTTTTTCTTCTTTTTTATTATTTTTTTATTACTACTATACTACTACTACTACTACTACTACTACTACTACTATTATTATTATTATTATTATTATTATTATTATTACTATTGTTGTTGTTGTTATTGTTGTTTTATAATTGTTGTTTATAATTTGTACAATTAACCTCCCTGTGGTTCGACCCCGGTCTTGCCGGGTTATTTATTACTTCGACACTCCTGCACTTGGGAGAAGACATCAATCTTTTAGTCGTGTCAAGTTTTTGGCGCCGTTGCCGGGGAGGTAAGTTCTTGTATAAATTATAGTATTTATTTTATTTTCTCTTTTCACTTTTCTTGTATATAACTTTGTTTCTTTTCTTTTGTTTCTTTTTATTTTGTTTTCTTCCTCCTTCTTTTGCTTTCTTGTTCTTCTTTTTATTTTATTCCTACACGTGCATGAGAGTGTGGTCACGTACATCAAGTGGTAGACTTTGTAGGGTATCCTCATCATTTTCAGAAAATATGGCCGAAGAAGATAATCAATCACTTCATAATGAGAATAATGAGAATAACCGTGCTAGAACACTTAGAGACCACATGAATCCCACAAGAACAAGTGCACCATCATGCATAGTTTTTCCTCCTGATGCATCTCATTTTAATTTTAAACCAGGTATTATTCAACTTTTACCTTCTTTTCATGGTTTGGAATTGGAAAATCCATACTTGCATTTAAGGGAATTTGAGGAGGTCTGCAACACATATAATAATTTAAATTGTAGCATGAACACCATTAGATTAAAGCTTTTTCCTTTTTCATTAAAAGATAAAGCTAAAACATGGCTACAAAATTTAAGACCAGGATCCATTCGTGCTTGGGATGAAATGCAACAACAGTTTTTAAAGAAGTTTTTTCCATCTCATAGAACAAACTCTTTCAAGAGACAAATCACCACTTTCACTCAAAAACCAGGAGAAACATTTTACCAATGTTGGGATAGGTATCGAGACTTGCTTAGTACTTGCCCTCATCATGGTTTTGAAACATGGAGATTGGTTTCACATTTCTATGAAGGGTTAACACCTAAAGATAGGCAAATGGTTGAATTGATGTGCAATGGAACTTTTGAAGATAAAGACCCTGATGAAGCAATGGAGTACTTAGACTTGTTAGCTGAAAATGCTCAAAATTGGGACACTGCGGGTACTTATGAGGCACCGAGTAAAACTCAACCTCATACATCTAGTGGAGGTATGTACAACCTTAGGGAAGATCATGACCTTCAAGCCAAGTTTGCATCTTTAGCTAGAAAAGTCGAGGCACTAGAATTAAAAAAGAGTGGTCAATTAAAATCTGTTGAAAACATTGTGTGTCAAATCTGTGAAACAAATGAACACTCAACCAACGATTGTCCAACCTTGCCTTCTTTTAAGGAATGTCTCCATGAACAAGCCCATGTTTTAAACATTTTTCAAAGGGCCACCCACAACTAATACTTGCAAACATACAACCCTGGTTGGAGAAATCACCTAAATTTCAGTTAGAATTGTAATAATAACAATGTACAAACTTCACAACCATCGTTTCAAGCACACCATAATTTTTAAAATTCTCATGAATATGCACCTCCTTATGCTCCACCTCCTAGAAGAAATCTTGAGGAAACATTGCATGCATTCATTGAAAAGAAAGAGACAATCAATGCTCAAATTGCTCAAAACATGATAAATTTTAAAAATAATATTGCAAAATTAATTTTCCACGAGAAAGGTAAGTTTCCATCTCAAACACAACAAAATCCCAAAGGGCAATACAATGCAAATGCAAGTAGTTCCGGAAGCCAACACATGGATCAAGTCAAATCAGTCACTACTCTGCGCAGTGGTAAGGTTATTGAAAAACCCTCTCTTGAACCTTATGAGAAAGATGATGAGTCAATCTCTGAGGGTAAGGAAGGGGTTGAATTTGAAAATTACAAAGAAACGATTGATTCCCCGTTAGCACTTCTGTTTCCTCAAGCCATGACCAAACAAAGGAAAGTCAATCACAATTCTGAAATTTATGAAATTTTCAAACAGGTAAGGATCAATATACCTTTGCTGGATGCAATTAAACAGGTTCCTTCCTATGCTAAATTTTTGAAAGATCTATGCACTGTGAAGAGGAAACTGAATGTGAAAAAGAAAGTCTTTCTAGCCGAACAAGTAAGTGCTATTCTTCAGAACAATAATGCTTTGAAATATAAAGACCCTGGTTGTCCTACAATTTCTTGCTTTATTGGAGAGCATAAAATTGAAAGAGCCTTACTTGATCTTGGTGCTAGTGTGAATTTACTTCCATATTCAGTTTTTCAGAGTCTCAATCTAGGTGAGTTAAAACCAACTTCTATAACTCTTTTACTTGCCGATAGATCTATAAAAGTGCCTAGAGGAATAATTGAAGATGTGTTAATGCAAGTTGATGAATTCATTTATTCTACGGATTTTATTACCTTGGACACATGACCTGTTGAGGCGTGTAATTCATTTCCTGTTATTTTAGGACGTCCGTTTCTCGTAACTTCTAATGTATTGATTAATTATAGGAATGGACTAATGAAGTTATCATTTAAAAATATGACATTGAAGATGAATATTTTCAACATTTACAAGTAAACTGGAGATGATAATGATTTACAGGAAGTGGACTTTACTGAAAAATTAATTCATGATCAATTTCAAACCACTTCCAGTGAAATTGAGATTTATAAATCTGATAATTGATGAATCTGATGATTTGGAAATGATTTATTTTCAGGAAGAATCAAAGACAAGTAATTGGAGGCCACAAATTGAGGAATTGCCACCACGACCAATTAAGTCCATACCTTCAAGTGTTCAACCACCAAAACCTGATTTGAAGCCGTTGCCATCCAATCTCAAATACTCATTTTTGGGAGAAAATGAAACTTTTCCGGTAATAATCTCTTCCAAACTTAATGCACATCAAGAAGGTAAGTTATTACAAACTCTGAAAATGCACAAAAAAGCATTAGGATGGACCATAGCTGATATAAAAGGAATTAGTCCTTTGATTTGTACACACAGAATTTATTTAGAGGAAAATGCTAAACCCTCTAGAGAAATGCAACGAAGGCTAAATCCTAATATGAAAGAAGTAGTGAAAAATGAAGTCATTAAGCTTCTAGATAATGAAATCATTTATCCTATTTCTGACAGCAAATGGGTAAGTCCTACCCAAGTTGTACCTAAGAAGTCTGGAGTCACTGTGATAACAAATGAGAACAATGAGTTAATTCCCACTAGAACTGTTACTGGTTGGCGCATGTGCATTGACTATAGGAAACTTAAATCAATGACTAGAAAAGATCGTTTTCCTTTATCTTTCATGGATAATGAATTTTATTGTTTCCTAGATGGCTATTCAGGTTATAACCAAATTGAAATTGCATTGAAAGATCAAGAGAAGACTTCTTTCAAATGTCCATTTGGTATTTTTGCATATCAAAGGATGGCTTTTGGATTATATAATGCACCAACCACATTTCAAAGATGCATGCTTAGTATATTTAGTGATATGGTTGAACATTTTCTTGATATTTTTATGGATGATTTTTTTATTTTTGGCAATTCATTTAATGATTATTTAACTAACTTAGAAAAGTTTTTGAGTAGGTGTGAAGAAGAATCTTATACTAAACTAGAAACAAATATCACTTTATGGTAACAAATGACATTGTACATGGTTATATTATTTCATCAAAAGGAATTGAGGTTGACAAATCTAAAATCGAGTTAATTACTAACTTGCCAACACCAAAATCTATTAAACGTGTTAGATCATTCTTAGGACATGCTGGTTTTTATAAAATGTTCATCAAAGATTTTAGCGTAATAACAGGTAAAAGCACTTTTGCAAAGAAACATCGTGCAAAACAATTGAAAGTCTGTCATCGATGTGCCAGATGGACTTGTAATGCATAATGTCATTTTTTAGGAATGATATCTATAAACCGTGAAGATAAAATACAATTCATTAAGGATGGCCTGAGTAAGGAGTCTTTAGATAATCTTCTATTGACTCTTGAGACACATCCTAGTGGAGATGTGCATCGTGAAATTCATGATTTATGGCCACTATTTCATAAAGAACATGATCGACTTAGTCTTGGGAATCTGACTAAAAAAGACCATGTTTGCCAGTTTTTAAGAAAACTAGATGGAAAGCGTATCCCCGACCCATAAAAGGTGTTTAAGTTGTTTTTGAACATAAAACCAAGGGAAGATATGAGCCACAATCACAACTACCTGTACATACACATGCTTTTTCAAAAATAAATAAATAAATAACTAAAAGAGAGTAAAAGAATGTGTGAGACTCCAGCTGGCCTACATATAGGTGGTATGATTGCCTTTTTAATTTCTCATATATAAAATTCTATTTTCCTTCCTTTTATTTCTACTCAACCCATACATTCAACAAATATAAAAGTGTGTAGAAATGACAAGTTTCTCAGGTCATTACATAATAAATATTTGTGTTTTTTGTGGTTGTCGTCCTGGAAAAAAAGAGAAGTTTTTAGAATTAGCAAATCATCTTAGTCAGGTGCTAGTTGAGAGAAAGATTCATTTAGTGTATGGGGGAGGCAGTCATGGGTTAATGGGAGGTGTGTCAATAACTGTATTTTTAGAAGGTAGTTAAGTTTTGGGGGTCGTCCCCAAAGCTTTAGCACAAGAGGACATCATTGGAAAAACAATTGGAGAGAAACTACAGATCTCCATAATGTCTGCTCGAATGAATGCAATGTTTAACCATGCTGATGCCTTTATTACCTTACTAAGTGGTCTAGGCACACTGGAAGAGATCTTTCATATTTCCTCTTATGCCCAACTCCACATTCACAATAAACCCATAGGTTTGTTAAATGTTAATGGTTATTATGATAAGTTATTGTCATTTCTTGATCATGCTATTGAACAGGAATTTCTAACATCTTCTGCACGACAAATCATAATCTCAACTGCTACTGCTGAACAATTGATTGACCAACTACAATCTTTCATTCTTGTAATTCATCCCTCCATGAGTCGCATAAATTGGTTATCTACAGAAAGCCGTAAAAGCTTATATTGGATTTGAGTCTCCATTTATGAATCTTTGTGTCTTTTGCTTTTATTATTATGTTTTGTTATTTCTTATATTTATTTAAGTGTATTTCAGGTTTGTCAGTGTTCGTTATTTAAGTTGATGTCTTCTATATTCTATCTTTCTACTTTAGGACATTAAAGATAATATCTCGTTTTGGTTGGGAGGAGATGGTAGTAGTTGATTAAAAAAAAAAAAAACTAACTATGTTTTCTATTTCATAAAGCATGTGCAAAATTATAGTTACTGGATGACAGAGTAAATGAGCTTTTTTGTTAAAGTGACTCTTGAGATGCATCTTAGTAACCATTCTTAACAAGATCTATTATGATACTTCTTGAAATATTCAGGTTTACAAACTCTTGCATAATTATCACTTAATTCTGCTCATATACTCATTTAACATGTATTCTTATACCTTAATTTTCACACACACACTTTAACATATGATTGTGGGTTGCATATTGAATTATTACATTATTTATGTTCTTTTATTAAAGATAACAATTAAAGGAAATGGATAGTATATAATTTAAAAAAAATAAAAAATTAGAATACATAAATGTTTATTTTAAATGCAGACCTATCACATAAATAAAAGGATTGATTGATGAATTTAAGAAATGAAATTGAAAAGACAAAGAGATGGTCAAACTTAGAAAAGAGATGTTGATGCAGTCCAAACTGGAACACTGTTCAGTAATTAGGTCATATCTAGAGCTGTAGATCTCAGATTTAGGTCTACTTTATATGGATGGAAAGATAAGACATGGGCCTAAACTTTCATATGGAGCCCAAGATTTAAAAAGGTCATTTTCAAGTCCAAATTATAGCAACAACAAAGAAGTCCAAATCTGTCTTGTAGCCCGCACACTGTTCAGTATTTGGTCTATATCTAAAGTTCTAAATGTCTAAATGACCACCATTTTTTTCCTAGAAAGCTGAGACAATTTCCTACAACTTTCATGTTTTCAAGTGGTTTCAATTCTGATGCTAGTAATGATGTTTTGGGCAGAACAAAAAAAAAAGAAAAAGGATTGTCACCAAGTCAAGAGTTGGCCACTGATTAGTACTTAAAAGTGCATTTTTATCATGGTTTTATATCATCATTTTGCACTTGAAGTATCAATAACTCCTTAACTAAAATATGTTTTATAATAATGTATCTAATAATATAAGATACCTATAATTTGTGGTAAATGTCTATTTTTAATGCAGGCCTATCACATAAATGAAAGGATTGATTGATGACTTGAAGAACTTAAATTGCAAGGATAAAGAGATGGCCAAACTTAGAAAAGAGATGTCGGTGCAATCCAAACCGGAACACTGTTCGGTAATTGGGTCATATCTGGAGCTACAGATCTCAGATTTAGGTCCAATTTATATGGATGGAACGGTAAGACATAGGCCTACAACTTTCATATGGAGCTCAAGATCTAAAAAGGTCATTATCAAGTCCAAATTGTAGCAACAACAAAGAAGCCCGAATCTGTCTTCCAGCCCGAGCACTGTTCGGTATTTTGGCCATATCTGGAGTTCTAAAAGTCCAAATGAGCTGACCTTTTTACACCAGAAATATGAGACAATTGCCTACAACTTTAATGTTTGCAACTGGCTCCAATTGTGACGTTATCAATGACGTTTTGGGCAGACAAGAGCAGATAAGGATTGTCACCAAGTCAAAAGTTGGCCACCCACTTATCAATTAGTCATCAAATCAATAGTTCCCAAGTTTGGCCTATAAAAGGAGGCATTTGCCATGCATTTAGGCATCTTGGTTTCCAGATCAAGATCATGCTCTTCCTTTCTCTCTTTGTATTTTTTTAATGTTTATGCTTTGCTTTCATTAATATTAAGTTTGTGCCTTTCATTTCCTTTCTTTTACTTAGTTAACTTTTATGTTCTTATTTTGTTTATCTATTTTGCTTTCTTTCATTATGTCTAGCTAAGTTAGTTATGTCAAGGTGAAAAGGTTACACTAATGGTGTAAGAATAAGTATAGTGTAAACTTAATATGGACTTTAATGTTTGATACTAACATGTTTTGTATTTGTTATCTTGTTCACTCTTTAATACTTTGCTTGTTAAATGACTAATCTTGATTTATGTTGTATAACACTTGGTACAACAAATGCTTGGCACTTTCATAGCCCATAATGTATGGTATAACCGACACCTGAGCTATGAAAGGAACTTGATTTGTTGTTAACATAAGTTATAATCATGAATGCTTGACGAGATTTACAAGTATTAGCATTAATTGAATAAGATGACTAATGTAATCATGTTAACAATATATAATCTGATTGGAACCTCTTTTGTGTGTGGTTTCCAATTCAATAGTAAGAGTTTATATTATACTTGTTTGATATACCATTAGTGGAACCTCTAACCTTGACATTTGTTATTATCATTGTTTAATCGTTACATTAATATTCCATCTCAAAGTTCTCATCTTCTTCTTCTTCTTCTTCTTCTCTTTCTTTTTCTTTATTATTATTATTATTATTATTATTATTATTATTATTATTGTTGTTGTTGTTGTTGTTGTTGTTGTTGTTGTTGTTGTTATTATTATTATTATTATTATTATTTCTATTACTACTACTACTACTACTATTATTAGTATTATTATTGCTTCTATTATTATTGTTGTTGTTTATAATTATTGTTTATAATTGTTGTTTATAATTTGTACAATTAACCTCCCCGTGGTTCGACCCCGGTCTTGCTGGGTTATTTATTACTTCGACACTCCTGCACTTGGGAGAAGACATCAATCTTTTCGTCGTGTCAAGTTTTTGGCGCCGTTGCCGGGGAGGTAAGTTCTTGTATAAATTATAGTATTTATTTTCTCTTTTCACTTTTCTTATATATAACTTTATTTCTTTTCTTTTGTTTCTTTTTATTTTGTTTTCTGCCTCCTTCTTTAGCTTTCTTCTTTCTTTGTTTTTTTTTATTTTATTCCTACACGTGCATGAGAGTGTGGTCACGTGCATCAAGTGGTAGACTTTGTAGGATATCCTCATCATTTTCAGAAAATATGGCCGAAGAAGATAATTTTAACGCTTTGATTACTAGGGACTAGTAATAAGCTGGTTGGGGGGTGTGATTAGTACTTAAAAGTGCATTTTTATCATGGTTTTATATCATCATTTTGCACTTGAAGTATCAATAACTCCTTAACTAAAGCATGTTTTAATAATATAAGATGCCTTTAATTTGTGGTAAATGTTTATTTTAAATGCAGGCCTATCACATAAATGAAAGGATTGATTGATGACTTTAAGAACTTAAATTGCAAGGGCAAAAAGATGACCAAAATTAGAAAAGAGATATCGGTGCAATCCAAACCAGAACACTGTTTGGTAATTGGGTCATATCTGGAGCTATAAATCTCAGATTTAGGTCCAATTTATATGGATGGAAAGGTAAGACATAGGCCTACAACTTTCATATGGAGCCCAAGATCTAAAAAGGCCATTTTCAAGTCCAAATTG
>NW_011500828.1:74154-84040 GCF_000495115.2 Populus euphratica | reverse complement strand
ATGTAAATATGAATTAACTGAATTAATATTTTAATTTATTATAAAAAATAATTTTCAATTTTAAAAAGATAAATATAATATTTTTATTATTGTTGTTGTTGTTATTTATATATTAATAGCTATTCAAAAAATGTAAAACGTAGAAACATATTTCCTCTCATCATTTGATTTTTAAAGATAAGCAGATAAGTTAAAGCCAACAAATATAAAAAGAAGAAAAGAAAAGCTAATAAACCCTCTTAGGTCTTGGTTTCTAGCATTCTTTTTCCAACGTATTTGTTTTTTGGAAATTCCTAAAGCATTGATTTTATAATCCCTTTATTTTGAAAAATATTTGTTTTATGTTTTAAAATTATTTTTTAAGAAATATATTTTTTTTAAATTACTTTAATTTTTTTTATTTTGAAATTATTTTGATATGTCAATATAAAAAATATTTTTTAAAAAATAAAAAATATTTTTTAAAAACAAACATTCCTGCACCGTCCCAACACCCATTGATCCAATATGTTATAAAAAATCTGAAGTGGTCCCATCCATAGTAGTGGTATGACACAGTTAGCAATTGTGTCTTTAAATAAAATAAAAATAAAGTAGCCAATCCCATCCGAGATAGTGACTCTCCAGCTCTACCTTTAAAATAAGCCAAACTACCTTCCGCGTCATGACTCGGAACTTGCCGCAGCCTGGTTCACCTTATTATTAGATTTTAAAATTATAATAATAATTATTTTTTAATAAATCATATTATATATATATATATATATATTTAACTTGTAAAAAATTTCTTTTTAAAAAACTAAATTCAATAGAGATAAAAAAATCTTAAAATAACTTGTATTATTTTTAAAATCACTGAAAATTCTATAGAAAGTGAAAATAATTTTTTTTTTCAAGTAATAGGAAAATTTTGAAGTTCCATTAAAGTTATGAATATGTATCACCATCATCGTCTTCCCAGAAATACACTTCACATTTCCTTTATTACTGGAGTGGTAAACGGATTATTAATTCTAAAATCTGAATATTAGGATACATTTAGTGATTTATTTTATAACAGTAGTGCGATATAATCAACAATTATTTGTATAGTTAAATAAAAACACAATTATTGGCACCTTGATTTGACAAAAAATCTTCTTTAAAAAAAAATAAATTAAATCAAGCAGCCTTGACTTCCAAATCATAAAGGCTTGCACTGAGATAGAATAGTCTTTTTCAAATAATCAAAAGTCATTTAAGAATTCAACATGGCCAATAAGATCTTTGTACTTTTATTCTGCACCATAAAATTAATTCATCACTCTTAAAAACAAAAAATTCTAAACCTTGGTCTAGGGACTTTATTGTCTATTTAGATTTTTTTTAAATAGTAAAATTAATAATTTAACACTAGGTGCTAAAAAACAACATTCATGGACTTTTTAGTCCTTTTCTTAATCTAAACTCAATTAAATTATTTCATTACCCTTTATTTTTTTTTTAAATCCTGCCCTTATAGTTTACTGTTATTTTAGTTATTTACATTTGGTTATTTTGTTATACTTGAATTTCATTAGGGGCAATATTGTTATTTGCTAAATAAAAAAAATTGAAGGCAAGTGGACACAAGCCACAACTTTCGAACGATATACAGGCACCGTCCAGTAGTCAAATGCATGCTTCTGAGACGGCGATCAAAGCATCTTGGCAACCCCTCCACGACTAGGTGGCGTATGTGTTTTAATTGTTTGTAGCTTGGCATGTGTGACATTTTATTTTATTTTTATTTGTATGCTGGTTTTTTACAATATTTTTTTTAAGATTTAATTTTTTTAACTGTTATTTATTTTATTTTAAATAATTTATAAAATTAAATATTTTTTTCAATTTGATCCTGATGGATTTTTTTATTTGTTAAATTTTATCTTTGTTTTTTTATTTGTTGTTGGTTTTTATTGAAGATGGTTTTTAAATTTATCTTTATATATATATATATATATATATATATAATTTCATTCTTTTTGAGTTTTTTCCCATTCAAAATATAATTCTCTTTTTATTATTGTTATTTCTTTTTACATTGAAATTTTTTTTATGATTTCATCCTTGAACATCTAATTAATTAAGTATTTAGCTTTTTAATTGAGCTTTTATCTAGATTTTAATAGATTGTAAGTTTAAAAGATTAACGGAAGTTCACTTATTATTATTTTTTTGTTATTTTTAATTTTTTTTCATCCTCCAACATTTTTTTTTATAAGATTTTTTGGTCGTTTTGTTTTGAAAATAACACTAGTTGCCTTGATTTTTTTTTTTCTAGTCTTTATTAACTTTAGCCTTTCTAAAAGAAATTTTATTTTTTATTAAATAAAATTAATTTATTTCATCATTCGACATTAAATTGGTTAAAAGTTAAGTCTTCTTGGATCAACCCAGGTCTGGAATTTAATAAATTACAGGTTTGAAAAATTAACTTGGATTTAAGAGGCTAACCTAATTTTTTTTTAGCTCTTTTGTTTTGTTTCATTTTCCCATATTGTTTTACTTCTTCTTCTTTATGTTTTCTATAATATTTTTTTTTTAAAATAACACGGGTTATCTTGAGTTTTTTTTCTTTGTTGAATTTAAATTTTTTAAAAGAAATTTTATTCTTGAATCAGATCAAATTAATTAATTAAATATAAATATAAAATACTCGTTTCATGGTATTTTATTTTTAAATTAATTAATTTTTTTATTTGATATTAAACTAGTCAGGTGTTGAGTTATCTTAAATGAGTTTAGGTCTACAATTTAATATATTGCGAGTTTAAGAGATTAACTAGGGTTTATAAGGTATACATAGGTTTTTTTTTCTTCATCATTCAACATTGTTTTGCTTCATTTTTTTTAAATTTTTTATAAAATTTTTTAGTTACTTTAAAAATAAAACGGATTATCTTGATTTTTTTAACTTTTTCTGAATTTAAATTTTTTAAAAGAATTTTTTAAAATTAAATTAAATTAAATGATTAAATATAAATATAAAATATTTATTTTATGGTATTTTATTTTATTTGTTTTATGGGCTATAACTCTCACAGTGCATGAAATTCTTTCAATTACCTAAATCTTAATTTTTTTTACTTCTCTGAAAAAAACTAATGTCACAGTATTTTTATTTTTTTTTATATTGAAAAAAGATTAATCCTATTGGCGCATGACTTGTAGCTGGTTTTGACCATGCTTAAAAGTGGAGATATCTTGGGTGAAGATGTTGACGCCCTATGATTCATTTCTTATTATCAGAAGGTGTACTATACAGTATATACTACGTACTAGCATGAGCTATATTTCCCTTTGATATTTTAAAGCAGATTCCCTACCAACCTAAGCATAATACATGCTAGGTCACATGTCTTTATTTGTACCCCCACATTAATTATTAACAATATCCTAAAAGTCAAGGGGAAAGTAAGGTCGCATTCCCCACGTTACATGTCTTTTAATTTTTAATTTTTTTGTTTAGTATTTTTTTCATTATATTTTTTCCCTTTTTAGGATTTGTATTTTTTTCTTCTTTTTTCTTTCCAAGATTGTCTTTTTTTTTAAAAAAAATTATTTTTATTAATTTTTTATATTAAATTGGTTGAAAATTTTATTCTGTAATTTTTTAAAAATATTATTTATTACTACAATGTTTCCTTACACAGTTTTTTATGAATTTTTTTTTCTAAAATGATTTTTTTAATTTTTCTTTGTAATTTTTTTAAAATTATGAATTTTTATAATTTTATTTACATGGTTTTTGTTTTGCTACAGTGTTTCCTCATAAGTTTTTTTCTTCAAAATTATTTTTTTTGTTTTTTTAATATTGAACTGGTTGAAAATTTAGCTTTAATTTTCTCCACGTGTTTTTTTTTCTAATTTTTTTTCATTTTTTTTCAAAATTTTCTTCTTCTTCTTTTAATTTTTTATATTTTTTTATATTATTTTTGTTGACTTTATTTTTTTAATATGGAGGTGGTTGAGAATTTAACTTTGTAGTTTCTTTTTAAAACACTATGGATTGCTATACATGATTTTTTTTTGTTATGATTTGTTTTTTTTAAATTATCTTTGTCATTTTTTTTTTCATATTGAGTAAATTGGGAATTTAACTTCTTATTTTTTTCTTTAAAACACTATAGATTGCTACAATGTTTTCTCATATATTTTTTTTATTATGATTTTTTTCAAATTATCTTTATTGATTTTATTATTTTTAATATTAAGTTGGTTAAAAATTACAACTGTAGATTTCCTCATGAAAGACAATATATTGCTACATTATTTCTCTATATTGTTTTGTTTTCTTTTTTTTGTTATGGTTTTTTCTAAAATTTTCTTTGTTCATTTTATTTTTTAAATATTAATCTGGTTAAGAATTATCTTTGTAGTTTTTTTCTTTAAAAACATTATAGATTGCAACAGTTTTTCTCCATATAATTTTTTTCCCTATAAATCCACAACAATGTATAAATATGCCACAAACCTACAATATCGCATGGGCATAATATATAATAAACTATATTTTTTGTTGATGTTTTAGAGCAGAATATTCCCTAAATGGTAGCTCACATATCTATGTGTAACCACATTAATTATTTATAGTAGTCATGAAAATGATATTGAAACAAATTTTATTTTAAAAAGGGACATTTACATATGTTACCAAAATTATTTACAACCAATTGCATAAGAAAAAAAATGATGAAATAAAGCAAAAATGGTGAATATATGAATTATGAAAATGAGAGAAGAAAAAACCCTATTCTTTTAAAAGAAACCAGGATTGGTGATTGTATTTGGACACAATTGTGACTAAATGATGGATTATATATCAAAAAATCCAAATAGTCTAGGACAAGATTTATATATTAGATAATTAAATAATCTTTTAATTCTAGTAATCTAATTATTTTTTCCTAACTAAAATGATTTTTGTCCGGTGTTTGATAAGCCAAGATGGTAGGTGGTAGATAATTGTAAAAAGTCATCTTTGATGAATTTAAAAACTCTTTAATGGGTAAGTAAGTATTTATTTTTAGAAAAAAAAATGATATTTTTTTTATACAAACTATAAAAATAAATACGCCATCGGTAATGAATATTTAGAACCTTTTTCTTTTGAAGAATCCATAGTATATTAAACAAGAATTATTTTTTAGGCAAATATAACTTGTATAAAACTAGATACAGAATATATACCATTCAATTAGTATAACATATTTAAATTTATATAATGCTTTTTATTGTTAGTAGGATAAGTACTTGGATAATGACATTATGATGTAAAAATTTAATTTATTTAATTGTGTTTAAGATAATAATTTAATAACAAGAAACCTTACATATGAAGTAGCTTTTACCCATGAAGTTAAATCACCTTCAAGGGGAAAGAAAAAAACCTACTGCGAATGTAAAACATGCGAGATGACAGCAAAAAAAACGTTCCACCGTATAATTGATGAACACCTGGCAATACCTTTAGCCCGTGCCCTTGGCCCTCCCCCGATTGGGCGACGTCCTCATTTGCCTCTGCTGACTGACATCATATATTCTCTAATCATCACCTAACTACTCCCTAATCACCCAAAAATTAAAAAAAGAAAAGAACAAGAAAACTCATTTGACGCCTTGCTGAAACCTAAGTTTATTTTATAATCAAGGACTTCGAGAGTCTAAGGTCAATTAGGGCGAGGTTGTTCCCATGTGCGAACTGTTATTTTTTGTTTCCATACATTAATCTGATGAAATGAGAATTAAATAATGTTCTTCTGGTGTTGTAATTAGTGTAAACAGCTCTAGGCAATGCCTTCTTATTATTCTTATAAGAGGCTCATCTGCTCCCATGTTTTTGTTCCTATGCTAGCTATGCATATACAGAAGAGTGGATGATCGAACATTTGGTAAATAAAAACAAATTATGTGGAAATATTTTTATTGAATTGACTTGCACATGGGCCACCTGTAATAGAGAGAGAGAGAGGGAGAGAGAGAAGTTTTTTTGGAACGTATTAAAATATTGACACCGACAATCAATTAAAGATGCTCTTAATTAATTAGTTAATTAATTTTTACATTAGTGAAATTAATTATGAGAGTAATGGAGAGGGGAGCACTACTCCTATATGGCTATATATAACACGCACAAGAGGCACAAGTCACAGAGAATGCATGGAAGTGTGAGAGAGGCTGCCATTTTCAGCAAAAGCAGTGTATATTGCGTCCAGGATCCGAGGAAGCTCTGCTGTTTGATCCCCTTTTGTAAAATATTATTGCTGTTTTTCACAGGCCAGGTGCTTGGTTTCTCTGTGTTTTTTTTTTCCCTTTCATTATTTTTATTCAGCATATAATTTCTTTTTATTTCAATAAAGCTAGTTTTTAAATTACTGCATGATGTAAGTTGTCTAATTAGTTAACCTCATTGACTAAATATAAGTTGTCTAATAAGACTCATTAATTAAATAAATTAGCATGAGCAACCTGACCCTACCCTCGTGTGAATATCGGGTTTAATGATTAATTAAAAGGTATCCTCCTTTCTTTGTTAATTATTGAGTTTAAAGTTGGTTTAGTTTGCGAGTGAATTAAGAATTAAGAAGAAAATTTTTTTTTATGTCATATCAAAAATATTTTTTTAAAAAAACATTTCTTAGATTTTTATTATATAATAAATTAAGCAAAAATTATAGCAGATAAGTTTTTTTAGTGGACTTTCTAATACTATTTTATAAATATTTATATTACATAAAAGAAGACTCTTGACACTTGAAGTTTAATTTGTAGTGAGATTAGTTCTTTAATGAGTTATTTTTTTTAATTTTTATAATTAATTTTGATATTTTTAAATATTAAGATAAAACTAAATAACAACTATTCAATTTAATTCAAAATATAATTGTCTTATTAATAATTATATAATTTCATTAAGATATTTAATTTTATATAAACTTATCATTATATAAAGAGATACATAAAAGAAAGTTTTTCTTTTTCTTTTTATTCTTTTAAATTCTTAAATAAAAATAAATAAATATTTTAAAAACAATATTTTTATCATGAATAACATAAATAGAAGTAGTTCAATAGTATGAATTAATTTCCATCGTTAACAAAAATAAAATCTTTAAGGATCTTTTACACTTTCTATTTTATCCTAATTAAATTTTGGTGAACTAATCCATTATCTTGTCAGATAAATCACTTAGTTTCATCGGAAACTAACAGCAAATATTAGCATTGTGTGTTCTGTTTCATAAACAAAAAGAATTCAAACTTGTAGAAATAAGTAATATTTTTATGAAATAGATTCTGGTGGTAGTAAGAAACTGTTGTTTATTTATGCTACTGAACAGCAAAAATTGATAGATGGGAGAGATTCGTTCACCATACTTTTCTATTGATCAAGAACACCTCAAAGATAATGCTGAAATTCGTTCACCATATTTTTCAAGTGGTGGAGACTACCTTGGAGTTAATGCTGAAATTCGTTCACCGTATTTTTCATTTGATACTCAAGATTACCATGGAGATAATGCCGGAATTCATTCCTCGTATTTTTCAGCTGCAGACTACCACGGAGAAGATGCTGAAATTCCTTCTGGAACATTCTTTCACCAAGATAATATTGTTGAGAATCCATACAATGCAGAAAATTTTGTTGAGCAGGATATTGTTCAGAACATATACAACACAGAAAAGCTCATTCAACGGGTAAAAGCTGAAGAACTGTACTTGGATCTTGAAGCTGAAGCTGTACATAAAATCGAGAAAAATCAAAATGATGGGAATTTTATCTACAGAGTTCCTGATGCGCTTCGCAAATCAAATGAAGCCATCTATACTCCTCAAGAAGTTTCTATAGGCCCTATTCACCATGGCAAGGAGATTTCGCAGGGCATGAAAACGCAAAAGGTAAGATACTTGCAAGCATTCTGTAACAGGGTGGTAGGGAAAGAAAAGGAGCAACAAATGAAGTTCCTGGAGAAAATTTGGTACACCATTAAAGAGGATGAACAGAAGATCCGCCGATGTTATGAAGATGGTGCTAATGAATATGCAGAAAATGATCAGTTTGTGAAAATAGTGTTGTTCGATGCTGTTTTCATCTTGGAGTACTTGTTGAGGAGTAAAGATATAGAAAAATATAGAGATGATTCCATATTGTGTAGAGTCGGGTCAAGGATTCGGATTCGACGAGACTTCTTGTTGCTCGAGAATCAGTTGCCATTCTTCATTCTTGAGAAATTATATGACCATCTTCTTGAAGACGGCGAGGGAAATTATACTTCTTTTCGAGATCTTGCCTACGAGTACTTGAATAGGTACAATATTGAGAGTACAGACAAGACAAGCGACAACAAGCAGATATTACATTTCACCGATTTGGTCAGATCTTCATTATCCGTCAAACACCCAGAAATGAAGACTGACGACCCGATTGGAAAATTTTATAGCGCAACCAAGCTGCATGAGGCAGCGATTAATTTTAAGGAATTACGAAATGAATGCTTACTTGACGTAAGATTTTCTTCCACAAAAGGCGAGTTACGTATACCACGTCTTCGGATAGACATCAATGTTAGTTTGGTTGCTATTAACATGCAACAACCATTGACTATTGTACCAATCATGTACACTCATCCAAGATGTTAAAGGTTGGCAGCCACCATTATTGAAGAAGAGCTGGAGTTGGCAGCCACCTTTATTGAAGAAAAGTCTCCATAAATACCTATAAATAGAGGCATATGTAAGAGAGCAAAATGAGTGAAGAGAATTATGAAAATATGAAGATAGTAGAGAGAAAGAGAGAGCTGCAATGGCAGCAGCCTTGTTGTCATTGCAGCAGCTGCAAGTGCAGTAAAGAGAGTTGAGAGTTGAGTATGAAAGGGTGTAATCCTCCTCCTTCGTGTATATGTTTTTATTCTTTCTCTATCTCTAAATGTATTGACTTCTCCCGTGGATGTAGGTGGTTTTGCCGAACCACGTTAAATATTGTGTCAGTGTGCTTGGCCCTCCTATGAACAAGTATCAGATCATCACCGGTCGGAATTTCCATCAATTGGTATCAGAGCTTTCGGTTTAAAGTGATGTTTCATTTTGCTTAAAAATAAAAGTTGTCAAAATTGTGTTTTGACCATACCATTGTGTAGAGAAGGAAGAGACGAAGCCACTGGTAAAAACCGCGTCGAAATCGAATGTCGGAAACCGTCGCACGCGTCGGTGGGGTGATTGTCCACGTCATTAGCCACGTCAGTAGTTCTGCACAGTCATCAGCCACGTCACCTGACTCATCAGCACTCTGACTAGTCAAACTACCACAATCATCAGCACTCTGACTAGTCAAACTGCCATATCAGCCGTTCTGCACAGTCAGCTCTGCCACGTCACCAAAAAGCCACTTGGGACTGCCACATCAAATTTGGTGACCCTATATATCCTACATGCCTGACACATCATCACAGCCACGTCAGCTCACTGGTTTTGATCCAGTGTGGTGCAGCGACTATTCTTCCTGCCACGTGGCGTCATCTGCAGCGTCCAGTGATCCTAAAGTTTGATTGTTTAAATCTAAGCCATCCGAAGTCCGATTCGGGTGATCTCAGTATCATTTCTAGCATTTTTTTATCATTCTGGACACATCTGTAAGGTTAGAGTTTGCAGATTCGAAGCCGATCCAAGCTGAGTTAGAGCCGAGTCGAGCTGCGAGCCGAGGGACAGGATTCTGTGTGGCGGAGTCTACGTGCAACCGGTTCTGAGATTCAATCTAGGCCGCTTATCAGGCCAAAATTATTTTGATCAAATCTTAGCCGTCTGAAGTGCGATTTGGACGATTTCAGACTTGTTTCCAGCTAATTTGATCGTTCCGGATGCAATGGTA
>NW_011500828.1:73814-74053 GCF_000495115.2 Populus euphratica | reverse complement strand
AAAGGAACAGTTGGGTTCCGTATGATCAAGGATTTGATGGAGTGGTGATTTCTCCAAGGAAGTTAGATTCGGTGACTATAATTTCTCGAGGGGAGAATTGATGAAGACCCTGATAATGGAAGAGAAATACAGCAAAGGGATAAAGATTGGCACCTTATTTTGACTTGGATAAATGTTACGACAGGATGAGCTGCTATCAAACATAAGCAAGGAATAAGGAGAAATCTGGAGAACCAGAA
>NW_011500828.1:1125-71498 GCF_000495115.2 Populus euphratica | reverse complement strand
TACTAAAGGACTTGATACTACTCGAAAATCAACTACCTTCATTGTTGAGAAACTGTATGACAAGAGATATTACCCTCCATTTCTTCAGCATCTCTATAACTACTTTGAACATCGCTGCGTGCCTGCAGTGGAGGCAAAACCTCGTCCAAGGGAAGTAAAACATTTCACTGATTTGGTAAGGTGTTCTATGTTGATTGAGCCTGGTCCTCACAACCTTGATTTTCCTATTGAACTCAAATATAATGCAACCACGTTCCTTAAGGCAGGAGTTAAGTTTGTAGTTGTTGATAATAACCATCTGCTTGACATAAGATTTGATAATGGGGTGGTGACATTTTCGAATGTACAATTAGAAATATTCTATGGCCTTGGAGCAGTTCCATTACAATCCAAATGCAACTTACATATGCAATCACTTGTCAAGACTGAAGAAGATGTGGATATGCTTGTTGAAGAGAGAGTATTGTCGGCTGGCTAGAGGACAACGCTATGGTAGCAGATTTGATTAACCAAATTTGTGGAGGATTTGGACAAATTTACACTCGCCATTGTGATGTCCGTGAAGGATTAAATGCTTTTTTCTTATGAAGAATTTACAAGGACTAATCAACACAACCATAGAAGAGTAGTAACCTAGAAAGTAGAAACTTATTGAATAAAAAATGAATAATATAGGCAGCCACGTTAGAGGTCATAAGGAATGTTAAATAAGGGGCAGAAATGCTGAGCATTTCCCTCTTCATCACATAAACATTTATTTAGGGCAACGAACAGGAATGATCAGCTTCCATGAAGCCCTCGGGTCCCCAGTTATTAGTATAACGAAAAACCAACAGAGTTAAACTAATTAATTGAATTTTTATCGATGTAACTATGAGATTAATATTTTATCAATGATGATGATGAGATCAATAGTGTAAAAGAAAAATCCAACTGCTTTTAGCACAATATAACACTGCATTTGGCCGACAAAAACTACTCGGAAAACAATCTTGCTACTACAGTAGCTTTAAACCTGCTGCTTCGAGCCTATAGAAGCAACCCTATTGAAATATACACCAATTATGTAGATCATATGGGAAACCATAACCAGATACTGACTGTAGGTAATAAAACTAGATCAGCTGCTTTGGACCTAGAAGTGACATTATTGAACATACAGTCTGTATCAAAGTGAGGATCAGCAGGACAGCTGCAGCAACAGTTCCGGTAACTCTCCAAAGATTGCTGAAATATACAAGTTTCAAGGTTGCCTTTCTATGGTTGCACCTGTTCTCATATAGGCATTCAAATCAACACAAAGATCATGATAACAAGTGAAAAATTCACTAATTTGCTCACAAAGCCGGTTAATCAAATCTGCAACCATGCCATTGTTTCCTAGCCAGTTATCAATCACCCCCACTTTAACCAGCAAATCCACATCTTCTTCAGTGTTGATAAGATGGTCCATTAACATAAAGTAATTGCATATGTAAGTACTATATGGGTAGTGGCACTGCTCATATGCCATGAGGTTCGTGTCACGTATTCGAAGCTCTGATTTACTTCAAAGCGTGGCATTTTCAACACTCCATTGACAAAATTTATGTCGAGTACACAACTGTTTTCAGTTGCCTCAAACTTCAATCCTGCTTTATGAAGCATGGTTGCACTGTATTTCAGTTTGATGGTACAAGGACGACGAGGTAATGTCTCCAGGGACTCATTCAACATAACATATCTCAGAAAATCAGTGAAATGCTTTATCCCTACTGAGTTGACTTTTGGTCTCTGTGAAATCCTGTAGTAATGTCCAAAGTAGAAGGCTACAAGCTCAGGAAAAGTAAGGCTAGCTTGTATTTCAGGGTCTGAATAGGTTTTCTCGTATATTTTCTCCAGAATGAAATAAGGTAGCTGATTTTCAACAGTATCAAGTCCACTTGTAAACCAAACATCATCCGAGGCTCAGGTAATATAGGAACTTCTTCACAGAAAAGGTTAAAGAACTGCAACAAGAATTCGATGACGAATACAGCATCCAACAGAATCATCTTTACAAAATCATCACTGCTACGATTGATGTTATAACAGCCTCGAATTTCCATTTCATTCTTTTGAACTATGGTCACAAGATCATCCAATGTCACTTTCTTCCCATCCATGAATTCTGCTAAATATCTCAATTTTTGCTTCTCCATTGACACTAGTTCCTCATGGCCACAGTGAGCAGGGCCTAGTGAAACTACTTGTGGGGTGTAGGCCTTCGGTTCTATGCTTCGAAGTGAGCGGGGTACCTCGTAGATACAGTGCTCGGGACATTTTCCAGGCTTGAACCTTGCTATCCCATCTGCTAGATCTTTCAGAACATTTGAAGAACTTGCCGCTTCAATCTCCTTTCCCGTGTTTGAAGCACTTGCCTTATCAATCCTTTTTTCATTATTTGAACGTGTTGCCATGCCAATGTCCTTATTTGAAGCACTTGGGGTATTAATATCGTTTTCCATTTGTCAAGAGATTTTTGTCCTGGAGAGACAGCCAAATGAATCACTGGCAATAAAAATAGATCTCCAAATCAAGTGTACCATGGTTGCTACAATCTTAGATTCATTTCAATTCACATTTAAAACGATTTATTTTTGTTGTCCAGCCACTCTTAACAAGTTTTAAGACCAGATCAAACAAATCAAAACAAAACAACTGTATAAGAAACTATTTTCAAGGAAAGTTCATGTAGTTGATTGAAAAATACAGAGCAAATCATGGGAGATTACATGTGTATTATGGTTATATTTGATTTCCCATCATCCTGATCCATAGATTATATAGGTGTGTCATGTAGAATATTTTCTTAACATTATCTATGATATGATCTAGGTCATGTGGATCCGTAATTTTATCATTGTTTTGATTCAGCTCTAGCAATTTATTTGTTCAATTTGTTCTGTGTTTAGTTTTTTTTTTTTTAATTATGAATGTTGAACCTCTACTGGCCTTAATTAACCCAAATTGAGATTTGGGATTAAGTTATGTCATGGGAAGTAAGAATTCTGCTTCACGATTGTCAATTGAATGTTTTATGAAAAAAATATAAATTCTCTTTTTTATCATGTAATGATCTATCTGGGTATTTCATTGATCTATTATTATTATTATTATTATTGGTTGCATTGAAGATGAGGCAGAATTCATGAGAACTAAGAACATCATCATTTACTAAATTCTTTTATACTTTACACAGACACACACACACACAAACTATTGTTTTTTGGTCCTCTAGCTTTAGCTTTCAATTTGTTTTTCCAAGGAGTCATAGCCTAGTTTTGTAAGATTTAACATGAAGGAAACCTAACAAAATATAAGAAAATCTGGACAAAACAGATGAAAACACACCTAAGTGCATAAAACCACGAAAACATAATAAGTTTTAAGGCCTAAATTGAAAAGAACAAAAGTTAAGGAAACAAACAATATAATTGATTGTCAATTAAAACAGATTAAAACCAAATATAATGTTGAAGAAAATCTAACCAAGGAGTCATAGCCTAGTTTTGTAAGATTTAACAAAAAAAAAAAAACCTAACAAAATATAAAGAAAATCTGGGCAAAACAGATTAAAACACTCCCAAGCGAATAAAACCACGAAAACAACTCAGACCATCTTGTTTTAGTGTTGTTCTGCAAAAAGCCAAAACTGTTTTCTGCCAAGTATAGAACCATTTTGGAATATTTATTGCTCAAGCAATTATGCAATTGCCTTTTCCAAAGGAAAGTTGTGTGCTGGGATATTTCTACGTGCACAATTCCTTCGGAAGTAGCATGTATGGATATCCTATACAGCTTATCAGCTGTGATTTTACGAGAGAATAATCTTTATAACGGAACTATTAGCCAAGAATTGAGAGAGGCTACAGCCCAACCTCTTTCATAAAGCCTAAAAGACGAAATCCATTTATCATTATGAAGTAAGAACTGCTAAATTAACGGTTTAATTGAAAACTTTAAACATCTCGTCGTTATTAGACCAAATATAGTGAAACAAAAGAAAGAAAAAGGACACGAAATGTAGCTAGTGCGCAAAGAACCTGAGTGCCTTTGCCTGAGGAAAGCAATTGTTTTGTTGTAAGCAGCATACAGCCTCTTCCCTGGATATTGCTATATACTGATCTGTTAAATGCTGCCTTCCTCTCTCACTGATATGTATATACGAGTAGTACTCCTCTCTCTCTACTTGTCATCATTTCTCTCTCTAGAAAATCTCCCATCCAAAGATATTAACTTTTTAAGTTTTATTCCGTTATGTTATTTGTTTTACCCCCCTTCACAAAACCCTACCTTTTCACCATCATCCTCAACAACCCAAACCCTACCTTTCTCATATCTGGTTACCTTGAAAGATTCCCTCGCTCCTGGATGTCGTTTCGTTATAAAGAATAATATTGTTGATAAAAATATTTTGTCAAAAAAATATTGAAATACATTGACTTAAGAAATACATTTTTTTTTCTTTTAAAATCTAGATCTTCCTAACTTCTACAAATATTGATTTTAATTATTATATAATTAAATTCAATAAAAAATAATTTTAAAATTACCCAACAAGCTCCTTGCAGGCCCACAAGCTACAGTAACTCCGGCCAAGGACAAAGTATTTAGTAACGAGAGATAAAGTTGTCTGTATCTTCCGATGTGGGTTGCTCTCTTTTTCGTCCTTTGACAGCCTGTTCATTCCCCTCTTCTATCACACACACCACAGAAAAACGACGGTGGGTGTGTGGTGGGGATGGGACTTTGGATTTCTGTGAACGATGGTAGTCAAATAGCCCCACGATACAGTCTCTGTCCACAGCGCGTGCTTTGGACCACATATTTCACCGCGCTTTGCTGCGGGTAAACTATTTAAAAAAGAAATAATTAAAATAAGCAGGTTTTTACCATTTGTTTTTTACCAAAAAATTCTGAATGCGAATTGAAAAGCTCTACTATATATTTAATTAAATAAATTAAAAATTATTTATATCAATAAATATTAACAATGAAAAAAAACTAGAAAAAAAACTTGTGTATTCAGGCTTGATTTTTATTGAATTGACTTGTACATGGGCCAACTGTAATATTTTTATTGAATTGACTTGCACATGGGCCAACTGTAATAGAGAGAGAGAGAGAGAGAAGATGGCATAAAATAGAAGTTTTTTTGGAACGTATTAAAATATTGACACCGACAATCAATTAAAGATGCTCTTAATTAATTAGTTAATTAATTTTTACATTAGTGAAATTAATTATGAGAGTAATGGAGAGGGGAGCACTACTCCTATATGGCTATATATAACACGCACAAGAGGCACAAGTCACAGAGAATGCATGGAAGTGTGAGAGAGGCTGCCATTTTCAGCAAAAGCAGTGTATATTGCGTCCAGGATCCGAGGAAGCTCTGCTGTTTGATCCCCTTTTGTAAAATATTATTGCTGTTTTTCACAGGCCAGGTACTCGGTTTCTCTGTGTTTTTTTTTCCCTTTCATTATTTTTATTCAGCATATAATTTCCTTTTATTTTAATAAAGCTAGTTTTTAAATTACTGCATGATGTAAGTTGTCTAATTAGTTAACCTCATTGATTAAATATAAGCTATCTAATAAGACTCATTAATTAAATAAATTAGCATGAGCAACCTGACCCTACCCTCCTGTGAATATCGGGTTTAATGATTAATTAAGAGGTACACTCCTTTCTTTGTTAATTATCGAGTTTAAAGATGGTTTAGTTTGTCAGTGAATTGAAAAGAAAATAGTTTTTGTTTTATATTAAAAATAATTTTTTAAAAAATATTTCATGAATCTTTATTATATAATAAATTAAATGAAAATTATAGTGGATAAGCTTTCTTAGCACGCTTTCTAATATTATTATATAAATATTTATAATATATATTAAAAAAAAGATACTTGACACTTGAAGTTTAATTTGTGGTGAGATTAATTCTTTAATGAGTTATTTTTTTTTCAATTAATTTTGATGTTTTTAAATATTAAGATAAAATTAAATAACAATTATTTAATTTAACTTAATATGCAACTGTCTTATTAATCATTATATAATTTCATTAAGACATTTAATTCTATATAAACTTTTCATTACATAAAGAGATACATAAAAGAAAGTTTTTTTTTGTTTTTATTCTTTTAAAGTCTTAAATGAAAATAAATAAATATTTTAAAAACAATATTTTTATCATAGGTGCATTTTATGGTGAGAATACGTGAATAACATAAACAGAAGAAGTTCAATAGTATGAATTAATTTCCCCGTCAGAAAAAATAAAATCTTTTAGGAATTTAAAGATCTTTCACAATTTTTTTGTATCCTAATTAAATTTTGGTGAACTAATCCATTATCTTGTTAGATAAATCACTTAGTTTCATTGGAAACTAACAGCAAATATTAGCATTGTGTTCTGTTGCATAAGGAAAAAAATTCAAACGCGTAGAAATAATTAATATTTTTGTGAAATAGATTCTATTGGTAGTACGTAACTGTTGTTTATTTATGTTACTGGACAGCAAAATTTGATAGATGGGAGAGATTCGTTCACCATACTTTTCTATTGATCGAGAACACCTCAAAGATAATGCTGAAATTCGTTCACCATATTTTTCAAGTGCTGGAGACTACCTTGGAGTTAATGCTGAAATTCGTTCACCGTATTTTTCATTTGATACTCAAGATTACCATGGAGATAATGCCGGAATTCATTCCTCGTATTTTTCAGCTGCGGACTACCATGGAGAAGATGCTGAAAGTCCTTCTCGAAAATTCTTTCACAATGATAATATTATTGAGAATCCATACAACGCAGAAAATTTTGTTGAGCAGGATATTGTTCAAAACATATACAACACAGAAAAGCTCATTCAACGGGTAGAAATTGAAAAACTGTACTCGGATCTAGATCTTGAAGCTGGAGCAGAAGATCGAAAAGTGAAAAATCTAAATGATGAGAAATGTATCTACAGAGTTCCTGATGCACTTCGGAAATCAAATGAAGCCATCTATACTCCTCAAGAAGTTTCTATAGGCCCTATTCACCATTACAAGAAGAAGTTGCAGCCCATGAAGGCGGAAAAGGGGAGATATTTGAGAGAATTCCGTAGCAGGGTGGTAGGGAAAACAAAGGAGCAACAAATGAACTTCATGGTAAAAATTTGGAACACCATTAAAGAGGATGAAGAGAAGATCCGCCGATGTTATGAAGATGGTGCTCATGAAGTTGTAGAAAAGAATCAGTTTGTGGAAATGGTGTTGTTCGATGCTGTTTTCATCTTGGAGTACCTATTGAGGAATAAAGATATAGAAAAATATGAAGATGATTCCTTATTGCGTAGAAAGGGGGCAAGGTTTCGGATTCGACGAGACTTCCTGTTGCTCGAGAATCAGTTGCCATTCTTCATTCTTGAGAAATTATATTACCATCTTCTTCAAGACAGCGAAGGAAATTATACTTCTTTTCGAGATCTTGCCTCCGAGTACTTAACTAGGTACAATGAGAGGACATACAAGCCGAGCGACAACAAGGAGATATTACATTTCACCGATTTGGTCAGATCTTCATTATCCGTCAAACATCCAGATTCGAGGATTGACGAGCCGATTGGAAAATTTTACAGCGCAACCAAGCTGCATGAGGCAGCGATTAATTTTAAGGAATTACGAAATGAATGCTTGCTTGACGTAAGATTTTCTTCTACAAAAGGTGAGTTACGTATGCCACGTCTTCTGATAGACGTCAACACTGAACATCTCTTCGGAAACGTCATTGCCTTGGAGCAGTGTCATTATAGAGGAGAAGAGTACATCTGCCATTACATTAAGCTACTCGATACTCTTGTTGCCAAACCCAAAGATGTGGATCTCCTCATTAAAAATAAAATCATTGACACAGACAGAGATGGTGCTTCTGTGAAGAATCTGATCGACAAGCTTTCGGCTGAAACTTCTGAAGAATATTCCATTTATTATAACCTCTACAAGCAGCTGGATCAACACTACCGGGACTCCTGGTTGAAAAATAGCGCATACTTTAGAGAGGTATATTTTGGAAATCTTTGGAGAAGTACTGCAACTGTTAGTGCTGCTGTCTTGCTGCTCTTCACTTTTGTACAAACAATTTGCGCAGTCGTTGCGTTGCGCTAGCAATCCAGGGGGACCAACTGAGCCCCAGTAATTTTATATCTCTCATTGTTGCCTTTGGTTGTATCGCTTGTGTACTTTCCGTTTCCTTTGCGGTTTTTCATTGTACTTCAACTCATGGGCTTTCTTTGTATTTTGTAGTCATGAATTTGTAATATAATTTTGATTGCAGGGGATTCTGATCGGTGATGTTCTGATATTTGCTTATTAAAAGTTAAGCATACTGACATAATATTTAACGTGGTTCGGCAAATCACATGCATCCACGGGAGAGTCAATATAATTAGAGATAAAGGATACAAAACAAATACATGGAGGAGGGGGATTATACCCACTCATACTCAACTCTCAGCTCACACACACTGCTGCAATAGCAGCAAGGCTGCTGTCCTTTGGCAGCCTCTCTTTCTCTCTTCTTCTCTTACATACACTCACCATTTTTTCTCTCATTTTTCTCTCTCATGTATGCCTCTTTTATAGGCATCCATGACAGCTCTTCTTACTTTGTTGTCAACATTGATGGCTACCAACTCCAGCTCATTCAACAATGGTGGCTGTCAATAGTCAATGGTTGGTGCCGTTCATTTACTGCATATGAAATGACAGCAAACCTAACAATCACCCCCTTTGCCATTCATGTGGGTAATTGTTCTCTTGCCTCTTCAGCATATACTTGCATTATGCAGCTCTTCCAAGCTTACCATTCCGAGAGCGTCTGTGGCCAAGTTTATAGGTACTTGCCAAACCTTTCAATCACTAGAGTAATCAAAGCATACATTTTCTCACACAAAAGGATCACTACAACCAAATAGTCTGCCACATCACATCTGAATAGTGTTAACGCTTGTCTTTGGAACAACATTCCCCTTCAAGCGTATCAACCATGCTCGATCTGGAATAATTCATCAAAGCTTACAACACCCCCTCAAAGGGATATTCCAAGTGCGACAGTCATTATCTAAGTATCTCAATATGATCATAAGCTCACCACTCTTCCAAGAGTCTACTCATCCAAGAGTTGCGTCTGCCCTCTGTTCCACCCTAGGAACCACGCCTTACTTCTCCATGAGTCTCCTGCTCTTAGTCTTAAGAGTCTAGGTAGCTTTCCACCTTTAACCATGGGGGCAGCCCATAAAAGGTTGATCTATATCTGTCTTCATACTCTAAGTATTACAATGCCATTACCGAGCTCACCACCTTGACAAGAGTCAACTTGTTCCCGAAACTTGCGCATGCCCTCTGCTCCTTCATAGTAGTCGCATCTTAATGCTCCACAAGTCATCCACTTATTGTCTAAGGCAAATGTCTTTTGGCTCATTAATCTTTAACATGAGGGCAATATCCATGAAAGTCAATCCTGCATTTGTCTCCATACTCATCATAACCACTTCATTGGCTATCCATCTGTCCATTCATATCTAGCCATCACATCGGCTCTAGGGTGTTCTATAATTGGGGCTCATCTCATGGCCCTCACACCTTCTCCTGAGGTGTTTTCGCTCGTCGTCATACGACGATTTGATCTGGGGCATCTATCACAGCCCTCACACCTTCTTTAAGATGTCTTCGTCTTTCATAGGCAGTCACATCCTCCTTTAGCTGGGACACTTCAAAGTGGCTCCAAAAATTCTCTACCACCATGTGGTTTATGGGAGAGGTCACTGCCACTAATTATATAGAAAGAGAAAGTTGCGGTATACTCATCGCAATCCTCCACCTTGATTTCTATGTTTGGAGCTTTTGTGTCTTTTTGCTTAACAGCTCCACCCACAACAACTTTCTTTGGTGTCTTCGCCTTTCATCATAGGTGGTCGCCTTTTATCACAGGCGTTTGCACCCCCTCAATTAAATGCATCTACAATAGCTCATCTTTCCATCCTTGCATGCATTGGAAAGGTCCTCACTTGTTGCCTTTATCAACAACACAAGAGACTTCTTGTTGTACAACTTTTTCACACAGTCTCTGCTCTGAGCTTCATTTGGGAACTCTTCTTCTCCTTGCACTTGTTGTCTCATTATAGTACCTCGTTGGATCCTTCGGGTACTCCTGCACAATTTCTGTGTGCTCTTGTGCAATTTCGGTTCTCTTGATTTCTCCCTATTCCTTGCTTATGTTTGACAGTAGCTCATCCTATCACAACAACTATCCAAGTTAAAATAGGATGCCAATCTTTATCCCATTGTTGTATTTCTCTTTCATTATCAAGGTCTTCATTAATTATCCCTTCGAGAAATTACAGTCACCGAATCTAACTTCTTTGGAGAAATCACCACTTCATCAGATCCTTGGTCATACGGAACTGAATTGTTCCCTTGTGCCGTCATATTGCTAATCTTCAACCATTTCATTACAAACTGCTATATATACGAAAATAGTACCGTATGGATAATCTTTCCACTAAGCAAGTTCCTAGAAAAGATTGGAGGGGTCACAACGATTCCGCTTAAAACCCAATCTCCTAGATAGAACTTTTTAGGCCATATCTATCCATCATACTGTCTTTCCGTATATACAACCATTTACTAGCTTTGTCGCGGCTTTCCTTTACAAGTGATCTGGGGTATCTTGGTTTTGTACCTGATTTCTCAACATCTGACGAGACTACTAATGCTTAGATTCGTCAAGATTGGTCTTCATCAAATTTCACTCTTCACCTCAAATTGTCCACATGATCTGGTGTTCAGAGTGTCTCAATTTTGCCTTATTTCAAGGCAATTAAAATTCCCACATAACAGTTCAACATATGTAATTGGGCAAACATGTGTGATTTCTTCTTCTTCATATTCATCGACCACCATGATGACCTTCAGATGCCTCTTGATCGGGCAATCTCTCTTCAATAATTCACCACCACCATTTCTAGTCTCAATCTCAATGATCGGACCATACCATTGCATCCGGAACAATCAAATTAGTTGAAAACAAGTCTGAAATCATTCAAATCACACTTCAGACGACTGTGATTTCATTAAAACAATTCTGGCTTGATCAGTGGTCTAGATTCAATTTCAGATTCGGATGCACATAGATTCTGCTACACAGAATCCTGTCCCTCAGCTAGTGGCTCAACTCAGCTCGGCTCATTTTTGGCTCGTGGCTGGTGATGTGGCAGGTGGGTCCCTACAGTGCTGACGTGTTTGATGATGTGGTGATGACATGACATGCCACCTGTGCATGCTGACGAAACTGTGGCGTCATGATGACATCATCATCATTCGGATCTCGTGCGTGGGTTAGATCTTCTGGTATTCGGGTCGGGTCAGCCCATCCTGGTGAGGAAGACGCGTGTGACACGTGGTGCGTGTCTGCGCACGTGTCCAGTCACCCCGCCAGCGTGTGATGGCGCGTGTGGCGGTTTCCAACGTCCGATTTCGACGCAGTTTTCACCAATGGCTTCGTCTCTTCCTCCTCTACATAGTGGTATGGTCAAAATATAATTTTGACAACTTTTATTTTTGAGCCAAATCAAACACCACTTTAAACCATAAGCTCTGATACCAATTGTAGGGGATTTCGACTAGTGATGTTCTGATATTTGCTCATTGAAGGCTAAGTACACCGACACAATATTTAACGTGGTTCGGCAAATCATTTATATCCACGGGAGAGTCAATATAATTAGAGATAGAGAAAGGATACAAAATAAATAAATGGAGGAGGAGGATTACACCTACTCATACTCAACTCTCAGCTCACACACACTGGGCAGCCTCTCTTTCTTTCTTCTTCTCTTACATACACTCACCACCTTTTCTCTTATTTTGCTCTCATGTATGTCTCTTTTATAGGCATCCATGACAGCTCTTCTTGCTTTGTTGTCAATATTGATGGCCACCAACTTTAGCTCATTCAATAATGATGGCTGCCAATAATCAATGGTTGGTGCCATTTATTTGCTGCATATGAAATGATAACAAACCTAACACTGATGGATGTTGTCTTTCATTATTGAGTTTATCTTGCAAAATTCGAGAAGTCTCTGTCGTAAAGAGTCCGGACCGTCTGAGAAAAGCAAAAATTATCGTATACAAAAGGACCTGATACTACTCTAAAATCCACTACCTTCATTGTTAAGAAACTGTATGACGAGGCAAACCAATGCTTGGCCTAGCAGTGGAAGGGGCTTATCTCCTTCCACTGCACCTGGGTTCAAGCCCTGTCGTGCACGCCTGTCACCCCCGCGATGCCTTACATGCCTACTGGGTTTGCAGGGTATTCAGTGAGCCATAGGAATTAGTCGTGGTGCGCGCAAGCTGGCCCGGACACCTCACGTAAATAAAAAAAAAAAAAGAAACTATATGACGAGAGATATTACCCTACAATTCTTCAACTTCTCTATAGTTACTTTGAACATCGCTACGTGCCTGCAGTGGAGGCAAAACCTCGCCCAAAGGAAGTAAAACATTTCACTGATTTCATAAGGTGTTCTACATTGATTGAGCCTGGTCCTCGCAACCTTCATATTCCTATTGAACTCAAATATAATGCAACCATGCTTCTTAAAGCAAGAGTTAAGTTTGATAATAACCATTTGCTTGACATAAGATTTGATGACGGGGTGTGTCGCACGTCAAACAAATCAATACGTGGTGTTCAAGAATCGCCACCTAATATTTAATTAAAGATTACTAAGAAATATAATTGTACTTGTATTAGTCTTGTCAAAGATTCACAGGTAAGAAACTGATTATAATTAAGAAAAATATTAACACCTCTAACAAACCCTACCTGATACCTAAGATAAGCTGCTTATTAATTATAATGTGTTAAAAAAGTTTTAAAATATTTTATCTTTTCATCGGATTTTAAAAATACAACTTTTATAATTATAATGTGTTCAAAAAGTTTTAAAACCCTATAAATTTATACTTCTACACTGTAATCTAATCAAATCAAAGTAGTAAATTCTTCTAATTTTATCATAAATAAATAAATTCTTCTTTATTCTCTATAATTTTATCATAAATAAAAAAAACATTCATAAGATAAATACAAGCACACACATGCACTTTCCCTGTATTTTTCTTTTTTTTTTGTTTTTTTTTTATATTTATAAAATACAAATAAAAATTCAAATTAAACAAATATTACATTAAACAGTTTAAAAATTATAAAATAACCCCTCAAAACTCCATAACAGTGCTGGGAAGTGCTTCTGAACGGTGTGAACAGTGCACGTGAACAGTGCTCGTCAGCAGTGGCGGCGCGGAGACCCACGCGACACCGGAAAACCAGGCAAGCAGGAGGGTTAGTCACGACTTCCTCTCTTCTTCCCCTCCTCGCCGGCGGTGAGGGTCGCGTCACCTGCAACAACAAGAAAAACGCACAAAAAACAGTCGGTTTTAATTGATTTTTAGATCTGTTTTCCTCTGCTTTCCGTCCCTATCTGCTTCACTTTCTTCTTTCTCCGGTCTGTTCTTGGGTCTTCGTCTTCTTCTTCTCTTCCCGTCCGTACCGGCGGTGCATCTCCCACTCACCTGCAAAGAAACTCAACAATACAAGCAGTTCCGGTTCTCCATTTTTCAGATCTGCCTCGGCCTCTTTTGGATCTGCTTCGTTGCAGATCAGCTACTTCTGCTCATCCTCTTCTCCTTTGTTTCATGTACTGCCAGCTAGGAGGAGTGCTGAAGGCTGGTGACCGGCAGTGAAGGAGATCGGCTGCTCCTGCTGGTGGCCGGTCTGTGGGCACTGTTGTGTGGCTTGGTGGAGGCCGGTTCTGCAAGGCTGAGGCTCAGCCCTTGGCTGGCAAGAAGAAGGAAACATCTGATGAGGGGAGGGGAAGGTGAAGATCTGTCAAGAGGGAGAGAAGGAAGCTGGGTGACTGCTTCGGTTTGTTGCAATGGGAGGGGCTCTGCTTTGTTGGCTGGAAAAGGAGAAGAAAATGGGGGCTCCTGTGTAGAGGCTGGTCTTGGCTGGGAAAAGGGAGAAGAATTGAAAACGGGGATGGGGGGCGGCGGCTTTTGATGAAGGAGAAGAAATTTAGGTTTATTTTTTATTTTTTTTTTCAAAATTACCCTACTTTTTATGGGTTAAATGTTGCTATTTATAGAAAAAATGTTGTTTGAATTTCAAAATTCATTCCTCAATTTTATATTTTTGTAAATTTTAATTTTTTTATATTTTTTTAAAAATAATTTATCAATTCAATAAAAAAAATTAATAATTTTAAAAATAATATGTTAAAAGTTAAACGCGTTTTAAATATATTTGAAAATTTAAATTCTTTTGACATAATGTTGAAAATATTAAAAATAATATAAATATATTTAAAAATATATTTTTTGGATTTTTATTATTTTTTTAAAATTTTTTTATTAAAATATGAATTAAAATTAAAAAACTATCTAGAATTGAGTTATGAGAGGGTGGAGACCTTTTTTGAATGTACACTTAGAAATATTCTATGGCCTTGAAGCAGTTCCATTACAATCCAAATGCAACTTACACATGCGTTCACTTGTCAAGACTGAAGAAGATGTGGATATGCCTGTTGAAGAGAGAGTATTGTCAGCTGGCTAGAGGACAACGCTATGGTAGCAGATTTGATTAACCAAATTTGTGGAGGATTTGGACAAATTTACACTCGCCATTGTCATGTCCGTGAAGGATTAAATGCTTTTTTTAATGAAGAATTTACAAGGACCAATTAACACAACCATAGAAGAGTAGTAACCTAGAAAGTAGAACTGAGCATTTCCCTCTTCGTCACATAAACATATATTTAGGTCGACGAACAGGAATGTTCAACTTCCATGAAGCCCTCGGTCCCCAGTTATTAGTAGAACCAAAAACCAACAGAGTTAAACTAATTAATTGAATTTTTATCGATGTAACTATGAGATTAATATTTTATCATGATGATGATGATGACATCAATAGTGTAAAAGAAAAATCCAACTGCTTTTAGCAGAATATAACACTGCATTAGGCTGACAAAAACTACTCGGAAAACAATCCTGCTACTACAGTAGCTATAAACCTCCTGCTTCGAGCCTATGGAAGCAACTCTATTGAAATATACACCAATTATGTAGACCATATGGGAAACCATAACCAGATACTGACTGTAGGTAATAAAACTAGATCAGCTGCTTTGGACCTAGAAGTGACATTATTGAACATACAGTCTGTATCAAAGTGAGGATCAGCAGGACAGCTGCAGCAACAGTTCCGGTACCTCTCCAAAGATTGCTGAAATATACAAGTTTCAAGGTTGCCTTTCTATGGTTGCACCTGTTCTCATAGTAGGCATTCAAATCAACACAAAGATCATGATAACAAGTGAAAAATTCACTAATTTGCTCACAAAGCCGGTTAATCAAATCTGCAACCATGCCATTGTTTCCTAGCCAGTTATCAATCACCCCCACTTTAACCAGCAAATCCACATCTTCTTCAGTGTTGATAAGATGGTCCATTAACATAAAGTAATTGCATATGTAAGTACTATATGGGTAGTGGCACTGCTCATATGCCATGAGGTTTCGTGTCACGTATTCGAAGCTCTGATTTACTTCAAAGCGTGGCATTTTCAACACTCCATTGACAAAATTTATGTCGAGTACACAACTGTTTTCAGTTGCCTCAAACTTCAATCCTGCTTTATGAAGCATGGTTGCACTGTATTTCAGTTTGATGGTACAAGGACGACGAGGTAATGTCTCCAGGGACTCATTCAACATAACATATCTCAGAAAATCAGTGAAATGCTTTATCCCTACTGAGTTGACTTTTGGTCTCTGTGAAATCCTGTAGTAATGTCCAAAGTAGAAGGCTACAAGCTCAGGAAAAGTAAGGCTAGCTTGTATTTCAGGGTCTGAATAGGTTTTCTCGTATATTTTCTCCAGAATGAAATAAGGTAGCTGATTTTCAAGTAGTATCAAGTCCACTTGTAAACCAAACATCATCCGAGGCTCAGGTAATATAGGAACTTCTTCACAGAAAAGGTTAAAGAACTGCAACAAGAATTCGATGACGAATACAGCATCCAACAGAATCATCTTTACAAAATCATCACTGCTATGATTGAAGTTATAACAGCCTCGAATTTCCATTTCATTCTTTTGAACTATGGTCACAAGATCATCCAATGTCACTTTCTTCCCATCCATGAATTCTGCTAAATATCTCAATTTTTGCTTCTCCATTGACACTAGTTCCTCATGGCCACAGTGAGCAGGGCCTAGTGAAACTACTTGTGGGGTGTAGGCCTTCGGTTCTATGCTTCGAAGTGAGCGGGGTACCTCGTAGATACAGTGCTCGGGACATTTTCCAGGCTTGAACCTTGCTATCCCATCTGCTAGATCTTTCAGAACATTTGAAGAACTTGCCGCTTCAATCTCCTTTCCCGTGTTTGAAGCACTTGCCTTATCAATCCTTTTTTCATTATTTGAACGTGTTGCCATGCCAATATCCTTATTTGAAGCACTTGGGGTATTAATATCGTTTTCCATTTGTCAAGAGATTTTTGTCCTGGAGAGACAGCCAAATGAATCACTGGCAATAAAAATAGATCTCCAAATCAAGTGTACCATGGTTGCTACAATCTTAGATTCATTTCAATTCACATTTAAAACGATTTATTTTTGTTGTCCAGCCACTCTTAACAAGTTTTAAGACCAGATCAAACAAATCAAAACAAAACAACTGTATAAGAAACTATTTTCAAGGAAAGTTCATGTAGTTGATTGAAAAATACAGAGCAAATCATGGGAGATTACATGTGTATTATGGTTATATTTGATTTCCCATCATCCTGATCCATAGATTATATAGGTGTGTCATGTAGAATATTTTCTTAACATTATCTATGATATGATCTAGGTCATGTGGATCCGTAATTTTATCATTGTTTTGATTCAGCTCTAGCAATTTATTTGTTCAATTTGTTCTGTGTTTAGTTTTTTTTTTTTTAATTATGAATGTTGAACCTCTACTGGCCTTAATTAACCCAAATTGAGATTTGGGATTAAGTTATGTCATGGGAAGTAAGAATTCTGCTTCACGATTGTCAATTGAATGTTTTATGAAAAAAATATAAATTCTCTTTTTTATCATGTAATGATCTATCTGGGTATTTCATTGATTTATTATTATTATTATTATTGGTTGCGTTGAAGATGAGGCAGAATTCATGAGAACTAAGAACATCATCATTTACTAAATTCTTTTATACTTTACACACACACACACACATATACTATTGCTTTTTGGTCCTCTAGCCTTAGCTTTCAATTGGTTTTTCCAAGGAGTCATAACCTAGTTTTGTAAGATTTAACATGAAGGAAACCTAACAAAATATAAGAAAATCTGGACAAAACAGATGAAAACACACCTAAGTGCATAAAACCACGAAAACATAATAAGTTTTAAGGCCTAAATTGAAAAGAACAAAAGTTAAGGAAATAAACAATATAATTGATTGCCAATTAACAACAAAAAAAAACCTAACAAAATATAAGGAAAATCTGGGCAAAACAGATTAAAACACTCCCAAGCGAATAAAACCACGAAAACAACTCTTCCTAGCTAAAGACCATCTTGTTTTAGTGTTGTTCTGCAAAAAGCCAAAACTGTTTTCTGCCAAGTATAGAACCATTTTGGAATATTTATTGCTCAAGCAATTATGCAATTGCCTTTTCCAAAGGAAAGTTGTGTGCTGGGATATTTCTACGTGCACAATTCCTTCGGAAGTAGTATGTATGGATATCCTGCACAGCTTATCAGCTGTGATTTTACAAGAGAATAATCTTTATAATGGAACTATTAACCAAGAATTGAGAGAGGCTACAGCCCAACCTCTTTCATAAAGCCTAAAAGACAAAATTCATTTATAATTATGAAGTAAGAACCGCTAAATTAACGGTTTAATTGAAAACTTTAAACATTTCGTCGTTGTTAGACCAAATATAGTGAAACAATATAAAGAAAAAGGAACACAAAATGTAGCTAGTGCGCAAAGAACCTGAGTGCCTTTGCCTGAGGAAAGCAATTGTTTTGTTGTCAGCAGCACACAGCCCCTTTCCTGGATATTGCTATATACTGATCTGTTAAATGCAGCCTTCCTCTCTCACTGATATGTATATACGAGTAGTACCCCTCTCTCTCTACTTGTCATCATCTCTCTCTAGAAAATCTCCCATCCAAAGATCTTTACTTCTTAAGTTTTATTCCGTTATGTTGTTTGCTTTACCCCCCTTCACAAAACCCTACCTTTTCACCATCATCTTCAACAACCCAAACCCTACGTTCGACAAATCAACAACCCAAACCCTACCTTTCTCATATCTATTTACCTTGAAAGATTCCCTCCCTCCTGGAGGTCGTTTGATAAGAAAATGAAAGGTTTGCCTCAATATATATTTTTTTCTTATTGAGAATCTTTGTTATAAAGAATATTGTTGATAAAAATCTTTTGTCAAAACAAATATTGAAATACATTAACTTAAGAAATACATTTTTTTCTTCTTTTAAAATCTAGATCTTCCTAACTTCTACAAATATTGATTTTAATTATTATATAATTAAATTAAATAAAAAATAATTTTAAAATTACCCAACAAGCTCCATGCAGACCCACAAGCTACGGTGACTCCGGCCAAGGACAAAGTATTTGGTAAAGAGAGGTACAGTTGTCTATATCCTCCGACGTGGGTTGCTCTCTTTTTCGCCCTTTGACGGCTTGTTCATTCCCCTCTTCTATCACATACACCACAGAAAAACGACAGTGAGTGTGTGGTGGGGATGGGACTTTGGATTTTTGTGAACGATGATAGTCAAATAGCCCCCACGACACAGTATCTGTCCACAGCGCGTGCTTTGGATCACATATTTCACCGCGCTTTGCTGCGGGTAAACTATTTAAAAAAATAATAATTAAAATAAGCAGGTTTTTACTATGTGTTTTTTACCAAAAAATTCTGAATGAAAAGCTCTACTATATATCTAATTAAATAAACTAAGAGTTATTTATATAAAAAATATTAACAATGAAAAAAAATTAGAAAAAAAACTTGTGTGTTTAGGCTTGATTTTAATTTTATTTTTTAAAGGATTGTACTCTAAATTTTTTTAAAAAAATACATGAGCAATATATTATCTACTTAGATAAATATTTTATTTACGAGTCAAATTCCAACCATTATTGTGGTGGTTGAAAAACTCAAACAATATTTTAAAAAAAAAAAATTTAATTTTTAAATTTTTTAAATCTAGAATATCTCATAAATATCATTGGAATACCAACAAATTTATTTATCAACCTAAAACACTCCAAAAAAAATTTCAAAACTCAAACTTAGATTTGTTTTTTAAACAATACTGAAATTTCAAACAATCATTATCAAATCTTTTTCATCACATGGAAACTATAGACACCAAGAAAAAACATTTTGGTGGTAAAAATGGTGTAAATAATAATTTTTTTCTATAATTTTTATAACTAAGAATTAAAAAATAATGTAAATTAACTTTTCTACCAATTTGTGATTTGAAGATACTTTAAATGTATAAATTATATTATTTTTAAAAATTGAGATCCTAAGTCTATATTTTTTGCAGAAACCTGGCACACCACCCAATTTTGGTGCATTATTTATTTTAGTTTTTTTTCTTTTCATTTTATAATTTCTTAAGAAATCAAAAGTAATTAATTCTTAATTAGGATCAAATCACATAAAATAATTAAAATTTAAGAATGGAAAAATAAAAATAAGAAATGAAGAATGAGTTCACAGTCACATGTGAGTTCGTGAATAATATTTTTCTGCATCTACCTCTTTTAATGTTTTCAATAATTTCTATTAAAATAATCGGGTTATTTTATTTTATCCAATGAACCGTTCTCCGACAATCTCCGAAATAATTTTTCAAGTGCTACTTTCCGTGGAAGACCAGGAACCGAACACAGTTATTAGTCATTCGAATTACAAAAGGAAATTGGCGAATCTTTTGAATTGCTTGTGGGTGGTGGGGGTCCACGCTGGAAAGTGCACCCAGCTAACTCCAAGAGGACATAAATGCTCTTGACTTGTAGTTGCATTCAAGGGTTAGGTCTCATTTATTTAAAGAAAACTAATTCATGGGGGCATTTTATTGTCCAGCGTAGCATTGTACCTCTCCTTACAAAGCGATCCACGTGGATTTTAATTTTTTTTTTATCACATTTTTTTCGTACTTTTGTGTGCTGTTTTGAGTGCTCGTGTTTTGTGAGTCCATGGTTTCTTTTCTTCCCATGATCTTGGGGAATGGAGGCTTTGGTTAGGTTTGTCGGAGGTCAATTTAATGAGATTTGGTTTTAATTTATAGTATAGATAAATAATTAAGAAAATAAAGATCAAACACATGGCCTATGTTATTTTTGCATGAAAAATACTATTTAATCCACGTATTCTCTATTCACTTTTTGCTTTGCCCGTTTGATTTTACGATTATTAGTTTTTATATAAAATTTTATTTTATTTTTTATATTTGAGAAATAAGAGATCATGTTTTAATCGCGTAAGATATCTATTTTGAACAAATAATTTTATTTTATATTCTGTATTGTGTATTATTACTAAAAATGATTTTGTTTTTGTTTTTTATTATATTTTTTTATCTGTTTTTATTATCTTTATTTTTTTCATTCAGGAAAATAATCCAATTTTACCTAACTTATTAGTGTTTGTTCTTGGTATCATCCAAGAGATCATAGGTTTAATTCTCCAAAAATATTAAAAGTTTAACTTAGTTGACATCTCATGTAAAAGACGGTCTAATCAATCCCTTAATTTTGTTATCAGCTTGTCACCTAAAAACATGGCAGTGCAAAATTAACTCCAACGGCAACGATCTTTTTAACTGGAAAAAAGCAAAAAGAAAAAAGAAAAAAGAAAAAAGAAAAAAAAAGAAAAAAGAAAAAGAAATTAGCCAGCCTCATACGTGTCTTCTCATTTGGCCAGGACCAGAGTCCACAGAGGATTTAAAAGGCCTCGTACCAATACCCAGCGACTTGTATGGGCCTACAAGGGCTAAAAAGAATAGAAATCAAGAATTATTAGGCCTACAAATCAGACCCCTTATCGATGACCGCAAAGAAATGAGTTCATGGTGGGGTCCCAGTCACTCAGCGGAAAGAAAGAAATGGAGACTGGCTGCGGTGGCGGCATCGAGACCCAGTGGTGGTGGTGGTGGGCAACGGCAAGCATGGCCAAGTTAGGGTGGGGCATTTCAGCATATAAAAGAGGCTTCTCCGGCGACTCTCGTCTCATGCCCTTAAAAGCGTTAGCCGTTGCCTCCCTCTTTGTGGGTTCCGCCGCCTCTGCTTCCATTGCTTCCCTTCAAGCCTCTGGCATCCACAAGGTACAAGATCTTATAGAATTGGGAGCAAATATAAGGAATGGGCTTGGGGTTCCTCCAAGAGTAGCAAAAGAGTAAGTTGCTTGCTCTCTTTTAGCATCTGTATACTTTTTTTTTAGAGTCCCAAAAAATTACATTTGTACAACCATTGATTGTTGTTTATCATTTTTTTTCTTGTTAGAAAAGCTGATGATCTATGACAAGGGGCATCAAGAATTTTGGAGATGTATGCAGTTTCGTGTCCTATGTTTTGTAATGCTAGAATGCAAGCTGTAGATGTCAACAATATGATGCACTCCACAATACTTCTTTTGTAATAAGATTTTTTCTTTTGATTGTTGTTTGAGAGAGTACCTTTTTCTATAACCATTGCCTAATGAAGTTAAAATTCTGTTCTGGTTAACTTGCTTCAAAGAGTCAATTAACATGGAAATAAGCTTTTGATGTTCTTGGTCTTGCTTGATCAAATGCTTAACAGACACATTGAACAGACCCTCTGGGACTCAATTATAGTAGTTGATAAAGAACGTGCTGAGCAGAAGTTAAAGAACTCGTTTACAGCAGGTTTATTGCGAAGGTAATGTTTGTGCAGACTGTTTAGCTACCAAGGGATTTAGCATTGCTTGGGGTCTTCTTCGGATGTTTAAAATTTCTGAAACTTGGGAGATCCAACTGAGGAAAGAGATTTGTTTAGTGGCAGAATTGAGGCTAATTATATAGTTGAAGGGATTTTTTTGAGGTTTGCAATATAAATATACATCTGTGTGTGTGATGGAGATGGCCCTGTAAAAGTTTCGGATAAAGAAGTCGAAGAAGCTATAGTTTCCATCATTCTTGAGAACTTCCCTTCCCATGCAGTTTTTGGCGAAGAAACGAAGTGGAATTCTAAAGATATCATCATCAATGACACCAACCTTCCAGACTTTGTTAGGATTGTGGATCCTCTTGATGTAACATACAGCTTTTATTTGTAAAAGGTGCAAGTTTGGAACCCTTACTGCTCTTCTTTGCAAGGGGAAGCCTATTCTTGGCATTATGATCAACCTATTACGAAAGATGGATGGGTGTAACAGGGAGCATAGCAACGAAGAATGGCGAACCACTGTTGGCCACTGCCTGTCAGGATTTGGTTCATGCACATGCTCATGCAAAATCCAGGCATTACAGTGATGAAGTTGGGTTTGCTAGTGACGGAATTGTGCGGAGTATCATGATCATGCAACGTCATTATTTGGCTCTCGCTACAGAAAAACGTTCCATGTTGCAAGTATTGGTTCATTAAGATCCCAGAGACTCAATGAGATCGCACCGGAGAACATCAGCTGTGTTCAATCCACGTTTGTTTCCTCGGTTAACGAGGACATACTATAACTTGAGAACCTTCTCTAAACAAGTGATTAAAAACACAATGTTAATCACCAACAAAATTGTTTAATTCAATGACCAACCAATCACATTTCAGAGATCTTTGCTTTCTCAGTGAACAAAAAATTAATCAGCTCAGAAGGACAAAACTGGAACTCTCAAGAAAACTAAGGATCAATCTCACGAGAACGAATACAAATTATTCATATCTATCGACGAGAGTTAGCAACCCCAGCTCCAGATCAAATTGGTACAAAAAGAAACCATATCTAAGCTATGGAACGCTTGTGTACATGTTTTACGCAACCGCTGGCGCAGGCATGTAAGACTCCAGAATCAACTGTGATCGTGAAGGTTGCATGGTCTCCACAATTAAGTATGTATACTTCCACTGCTTGTCCACTTTGTCTTTGAACATCTCAGCAGACACCTTCCCAGCACCATGCGGCCCACGAATATAGAAATTAATCTACATTTAATGAGGCAACGAATAAGCAGATATCAAGTTACTCAGAAAATCAAAATTATCCTCAATTTCATTAGTTCTTGTGAAATTTTTTCACTTTATTTGTTCTTAAAGTGGAAGGAGGTTCTGGAAATAATTCAGGAATGTTATTCACAATCCTGGAAACTTTTGCATTTCTTGGATGCACAAGACAAATTTCATATGGTTATTATAAATTATGTTGCTTCACAGTTTACCTGGACATGCTCCACACCATCTTCATCAGTAAAGATCCTATTGGGAATACGTTGGCGAGCAGCACGATTTCTACTTTCCTGACCATAACCTGTAATAGGGGATCCAATCCTCACCCTGACCTGATTTTCAAAGAAAATATAATCCAAAGTGAATGACAAAATTGCAAATCAACATATGTAAAGAATACCACCAATATGATTCAGCTTTCAAATTTTGAAACAGCCTGCAATCATGGTCTTTTATAGTACAAGAACATAGATGGCAAAGTTTAGTTGCAGTGAGAACCCTTGTGACCATTTACTACCAGATCTTTCTGGATTTTATCTAAAGTATTTAAAACCTCCCTCACAACTTTGTGATTACATTTTGAAAGAATTTGTTTTCTCTATATTAGTTTTGCCAATAAACTGTACCCGACTACTTGAAGTTAAGCACCCACTGCCATTCTTATTTTCAGATGACAGTTGATAATAACCGTATGATTTATTGTTACAGCATAATCAGTCACTCCATTTACATACTCGGGGTGCTTCCACAAAGGGCAACCTCAAATGACTGCTCCATTGTAAGGTAACATCCCCTTTTCAGGTCCACCATGATAATAAATAGAAGAGGAACAATTGCTTTAAAAATTGTGCGGCCAGACAAAGATTATCAATTTTCACAAACCTGACTGTCATCTTGAATCCTTTTCAGAGCCTTGTTAAAGATCTTGTATCTATCACAGATCATGGTTCAAATCATAGTGGAATCAGGAAAAGAAGGCAAAACCTCAAATAATTTATTTTTAACCATATTTGTATAATTTAACAAGAAAAATCAACTCTTACTCTTTTGGTTCAAATATCAGCTCCTTGAAAACAGCATAAGCTGCAGCTGCAGCAACACCAAGTCCTGCAAGAATTATAATGCTGTAGGAAGCACCCTCTGTAAATGTCACAGGCTTCTCTGGGATATTGTATGTTGGAGCATCAAAAGGATCCTCGACAGTAGATAAGTCTTTTCTGGTCTGTCCAGAGTGGCAAAGCACAATTAATAGTTTAAGAGCACAAGTTTTCAGGGAAAAAAAAAAAAAACTTTGCGAAGAAAACAGGAAATGAAACCAATATATAAAGCAAAAAGGTAGACAAAAACATATGTAGTCAGGATGGTTCAGATGCCACTATGTTGGGAGTACATAAACACAGAAGAAATTTAAAAATTCCCTCTTGAAAGAAACACTTTGTTTCAACAATGAAGTATGGAGCAAACACATATTTCCTATATGAAAATCTAGAACCACCCAGATAGTGATAGTATCCTTATAATAGAAATATACTCCATTTTTATCATTTTATAGATAAAAAGGTTGCCTGCATAGAAACACAGGATTCATTCAAGTGTTCTACTTAAACTGTAATCAGAGTAATCTAAATAGCATGTGGATATAACATAAACAAGCAAGTTCAAGAACTTGGATTTCAATTCAAACCTCAGATTGATTTCGTGTCTCTTTCTTTGAAGCTTTCGATGCAAAGGATCTAGCAACACAAATATTAATGGTGCTTCCTCCATGGTTTTCCATGATTTGAAAGGGTGACCTAAGGCTAACCAGGCATTCTCTGTTAGATTTACCTCCATACATAGCAGGGATACCTGCCAAATATACTGTCAAGAATTAATTTGCAAAGAGAGAAATCAAAAAGCAAAACAACCTTGCTCCAGAACCGGTGGATATGCATGTCTGACACTAAATGTCAGTAAACTTGCAGCACTTTGTGTGGCTCCAAATACTTTATTATATTATATGAATTTTATGGCTACAACTCCTCTCCTGCATTGAGTTTAGTTACACTATCTAAAACTGTTAAGTTTTCAATTATTTATTGCAGGTCCTAGCATTAAAGTGATAGATCCTACTATAGTTTCTTTATGATCTTTTACCTAAACTCCCAATGAGACATCCAAGGATTCAATAAAATCAGCTCATTGTCATGTTCTTTCTTTGCTAGACCCTTTATCAAAAAGGCTATTAGATCTCCATTACAACAGCATGAAATATGAGACTTAGTCAGTAAACATGCAAACTAGAACTTGCGGTGAAACATTCATAGGGATAGACTAGATCACCACTGATTCAGAAGGGCATCCTGAAACTTCCTTTTCTGCCAAAATAAAAAATCTGGAGGAGCAGATGAGGTTTACTGGCTCCATATCAGAAAATGAGACCAGCCAATAAAAATGATTAGTATAAGATCTTTGATCCTTGTATAACTCTCTTGCAAGCAAACAAACAATGAGCTCCAGGATGAGCAATAATGCAGTAAGCAAATAAGAACTCCCCAGATTACTATAGTCCAAGGGCACAGCTCTCAATAAAGAGCATGACTTTTACTGAAACTTTTGCCAAAGAGGCAGACGAACAACTCTCAGCAACAAGAGAGAAGACTATATCAGATTTGGGCATATGAGACTTACACAAGCATAATGATTCAATAAAGTGGAGCATAACAATCACTAACCATTACCCCGAAGTATGTCCTGCAAAATAGAATGAAATAAAACAAAATCAGTCTGCAGTTACAAGCTGTGGGGAAATGAAAGTGAAAATAACTAACTACCACACCTTAGTCAAATGGTTGGCATTGGAAGCAAAATGTCTCACATAATCTGACTTTGGCAGCTGAGTCAACATCAGAATGTAACTTAGATCAAACACCAATGCATCACATTTAACTAATATGCTTGAAACAAACAGTATTTCAACTATAAAAAGAAAATTACCCAATTGTACCGTAAGTTTATGGTAAAAACAGTTACTTAATGACAGACATTTCCAGAAGCATTAAGGTAACAACAGGAGCCAACAAACAGAACAAAGGTAGTAATGACAAAGAGCAAATAACTGGTTGAACTAGTTGCTTCATTTAAAGCCAGGAAGGGGAAAGGATGAGGAGTGATTTTTAGAAGAAAGAAAAAAAAGGGTAACAGGAAAATTATAACTAGAAAGAGCACGACTGGGGGTTCAATCTCGTTTCTGACAGGTGAATTTTTCTAATATCAATGAAACTAATCTTGCCTCCTCATTTTAGAAGGCCAGAACCTGGAGAAATCTACAACTCCAGGATGTCATTTGCATTACATTATTTAGGCTAAGTGCCGAAAAGAAAGGTCAGCATATCTTAAATGAAGCTAAGATAAATTTTTCATTCGGGAGATTAAATTCATTCATTGCAATACTTTGGCACAATGAGTTCAATAGGATCCAGGTCTCGTAAATATACCTCAAAGTGGCAACACTTTGAGGCAAGATGCATTACCATTACAATGACATTCAAGTTCTATTCCATTCAATATAAAACAAGAAGTTTCTTCAAACAACCATGAAACACACGAGGCACAAACTAAATTTGAACTCAAACCACAACAAAAGCTGTACATAACCAACTTCAACTCCGAAGGCAAGTCGCAGTGTCTCAAAGGTACAAAGCTGAAACTAAAAAGGAAAAAAGACAAATTTTTACCCCAGTGGCTGAATTACCAAGAGCACTTCTTTGTGCAGCCATGGATGTTGAAAAGGACGCCAAACCCACATCAGAAACTCCCTTAACAATCTTTCTCTCCAAAAATAAAGGCAGCCCATTTTGAGATCTCAAAAAACCGCTGCATCTCCTAATATGTTGCATCTTCTAATACTACAAGAAAAACCCCTACCTTTTCTACGTAGCCCCAAAAAAAATAAAAACTTTAACACAAAAACCAACGCTTATAGCCTAAAAAAGGTTAAAAAAACCAAATAAAATAAGACCCAGATGCTGAAATTGAGAGATATTCAAGACCCAGAAATCATATACTTCGACCCTGTATTAAGATATCGAGAGAGGAAGAGAGACCCAAAAACCCAATGGGAAGCAATTTGGGGTTTTATTGCAGACACGTGCAAGAAGAAACCTCACGTGTAAAAAACCCAAGAAGGCTACCCACTATTCTTTGGGCTCACTCCTCAAAACTTAGCCCGTACAACGAAAGCCCGAATTTGAACCGAATGGCTTGTTTTCCTCTCCTTTCTTGTTCCCTCAAAGTCAAGAGGAGAGCTAGCTAGCACCTAGCAGCTGCCAGAGATAAAACTCATACACAGCGAGGGAGGGAAAGAAGAAAGAAGGAAAGGAGTTGAATTTGTTTGAAAAGAATTTGGCTTGTCTTTTTAACACTACTGCTTTGCAGCAGCCCATTTTTGTTGCTGGTAAGTTCTCTATTTACATAAATATGAAGAAACTCCAAGGCACTCCCGAGGCCAGGAGAAAAATGGAGAAAAGTTGGAAATTTTTTAACACTCAATTTAGTGCAGTTTTTCTTCATAGATTTTTTTGTTTATGGATTCATTTCTGTATAGAGCTATTTGTTTAGGAGTTGTTAAGAAGAGAACTTTTTCAAGGTGTACAAGAACTTTTAAGGATTTTATATATGTTGCGTTGTTTTCCAAAAGTTTAGACACTAAGATTATGACAGGAAACTTGAAGATTGATTCGTGCATCCATAGTCAATATGTTTAAATTGTAAAGTCATTATGCTTGTTTTCTATACAAAGGTCGGGTTTTTTATGCTTGTTTTCTATATTTACAGTTTCAAGATAAGTTGATTACAGGAGTTGATATGATAAAATAGATTACTGGTGCTATAATTCATTTTAAAATTTTAATAATTCCAAGATATGTTGATCAAAGGACTTGATATGATGCAATACACTGATGGTACAATTATTTGTTCTGATTTTGCAAAAGTCTGAAGAATAAGGATTTTGTTTTTTGTTTTTTTCGTAAGTTCATCAAACTTGGGTTTGATGAGATGTCACTTTGTACTAGGTTATAACCCTTCAACTATTCACTGACCTAATTTCTGTTATGTGCATTTTTAGATGGCCAGATGGGATGAGATTCTGTCCCTTCCTGTGCAGAATCCTCCAACTTTGGAATTCTCTGCTTCTGATATTGTGTGGTCAAAGGTTGAAGGTTGGCGTGACAATTTGGATAGACTCGCTCTTATCCCTTTTGCTCGGGTGGATGATTTTGTAAGAGGTGAGTCTGCTAATAAAGACTGTCCAACGAGATTTCATGTTGAAGCTAGAAGGCGTCGACCTCCACAAACATCTTACAAGCAAAAGGTTGATGGCATCCTTGAGTACATATTGTAAGTTTCACTCTTCTTTTGGCAGCTCCTACTTACTGGCCATCAATGCTGTGAGTTAAGTGATCCATTTGAATTTTTAGGTATTGGTGTTCTTTTGGCCCTGATGATCATCGGAAAGGTGGCATAGTACGGCCCAGTAGAACTACTTATGTTCCAAAAAAGAAAAATGCTGGTAGACCAAACACTAAGAGGGGGTGCACCTGCCATTTTATTGTAAAACGTTTAATTGCTGAACCATCTGTAGCACTGATCATATATAATCAGGACAAGCACGTGGATAAAAAAGGGTTACCATGCCATGGCCCTCGGGATAAGAAGGCTGAAGGAACTCGAGCTATGTTTGCCCCATATATCTCAGAGGATCTTCGGCTTCGTGTTTTATCTTTACTATATGTTGGGGTCTCTGTGGAGACCATAATGCAAAGACACAATGAATCAGTAGAAAGGCAGGGCGGTCCATGTAATCGTGATGACCTGTTGACACACAGGTATGTGCGGAGGCAGGAAAGGAGCATCCGCCGCTCTGCATATGAACTGGACAGTGATGATGCAGTTAGCATTAACATGTGGGTTGAAAGCCACCAGAATCAGGTATTCTTCTTCGAGGATTTTTCTGATTCAGAGCCTTTCACTTTGGGAATTCAAACAGAGTGGCAGTTACAACAAATGATTCGGTTTGGAAATCATGGTCTTGTGGCTTCTGATTCAAGATTTGGAACAAACAAATTAAAGGTTTGTCATTTCAGTTAATATGGTCCAATCCTGTCTAACCAAATATCAATTACAGTGCCTGAATGGCTCTATATGTTTCAGAAACTGACCTTGCTCTTTTCTTTCATTTTGTTTAGTATCCTGTTCACAGTCTAGTTGTGTTCAACTCTGACAACAAGGCCATCCCTGTAGCTTGGATCATAACACCAAGATTTGCTAGTGCTGATGCGCATAGATGGATGAGGGCACTTTACAACAGAGTTTGTATGAAAGATCCTTCGTGGAAGTTGGCTGGCTTTATAGTGGATGACCCTTTGACAGACATCCTCACAATAAGGTTGGCAGTTCACTTTCTTTAATGTAAATTCGATGATTTTTTCTTCTTGGTCATTTTTAGTTGTTTTACAGAGTGTTCCAAGGGTCATATGGCCCATATCCATGGGTTTTGCAGGGATTTTGTATTTTTTAATTCTGTATCCTGAAATTTAGAGTTCAGTACAAGCAATGACTGATCCCTTGAGATCTCTGGTGCCTTAAAATTTGCTTGACACGGTATTGCTTCAGACTTTCTGCTTGAGGCCCCAACTGTTGTCTACCATTGTGATCTTAAAGGACACTTTAAAGCCTGTTTGGAAATTTGATTTTTTTTTTTTGCTTATTTTTTTTTTTATGTTTTCAGATTGTTTTGATGTGCTGATGTAAAAAATAATTTTAAAAAATAGTTTTTTATTTTTTATTTTGATGCATTTCTAAGCGAAAAGCACTTTGAACCACAACCGCTACCACATTTCCAAACACACTAATGTGCTTTTTAACTCATATGAAGAACTGAACTGCAATGCTTGGTGAAATGCTCATAAGAATTTGTAAGATGAGGTCTGTGGAGATTATTTCAGATTCTCAGTCTGAGCAAAGATCTGGGACTTGGCAGTTTAGATTGATTGTGTTGTGGACGTGATGTGTTGGTCCAGGCAAATAGAGAATAGTTTTTGGCCTCCATGTTTCCCTTTTGGACGATATATATCTAAACAAAAACCTTATTTCTTTACCTTGTTGTCAGGGAGGTGTTTCAGTGCTCTGTGTTGTTATCTTTTTGGCGAGTTCGCCATGCATGGCATAAGAATCTAATAAAGAGGTGCCTGGAAACAGAGATGCGTGTTCAGATATCAAGACGGCTTGGTCAGACAGTAGATGATATTTGCAAAGGACAAGGAACTGTACGTTTGTTTGAAGATCTCATGGAAGATTTTGTTGACGGCTCTAGTTTTATGGATTACTTCAAGGCAACCTGGTATCCTAGAATAGGTTGGTAAATTTCTCTTCTTTTCTTTTCAATAGTAATTAAGATAGCATAAACAGGCTATACACATTTCTATCTTTCTTCTCAATTTCCCTGAGCTGGTTTGCAAATGGGTCTCGTATCTCAATTTGGAAGAAGATTGACTTGGCTGCGTGTGATAAAATATGTGGAGTATCGCTATAGAATCTTGGAGTTAGTTGGGTTTTTTACAAAACTCTTTATTTCAGAAAACTAAACTAAGATTTCCTTGTATCAGGGAGTTGGACTACTGCACTAAAAAATCTGCCATTGGCAAGCCAAGAGACTTGTGCAGCAATGGAATTTTACCACAGGCAATTGAAAGTGAGGCTCTTGAATGAGAAGAATCCTGGTGTTTATCAACGTGCTGATTGGTTGGTTGATAAGTTGGGTACAAAAGTGCATTCCTACTTCTGGCTTGATGAATACTCAGAAAGGGATGATTTTGCAAGATACTGGAAAGATGAATGGGTTAGTGGTTTAACATCTTGGCGAAAAGCATTGAAGATTCCAGATTCTGATGTTGTCGTGGAATATAGATGTGCAAAAGTCACTGACCAGCTTGATCGAGATAGGGTTCATGTTGTCTGGAACCCTGGTTCAGAATTTGCTATTTGTGATTGCAAGTGGGCGGAAATGGGTAACTTGTGTGAGCATGTCTTTAAAATTATTAAATTATATCGTGATAAAGGGAGTAGAAAGTCATCTATTAGCCTATTTCAGTATAATCAGGCCCTGATCAACATGCTACGCTGCCCACCTTATGATTGTTTGATTCGTGATCATGCTGCTTCTCTAGCAGTTGCTGTACAGAAGCAACTAGATGGAATAGTTAATTTAGATGGCAGCCAGACTAATGCAGATACCACTGAGAAAAAATCTGCAAACTCACTTGAGCAGCAGGTGGTCTGTGGGACCGATTCTTCAAATCAAGATAAAGAAGTAGTGAATGCGACTCATCACATTGACAAAGATCTGCCATCTTACACTGAGAATGATTGTCAGGAAAGAAATGCACATGAGATTTCTCGTGGTGTTACAGGTGATTTTGTTGGTGTTGGAGAAGAATCGGCTTGTGCTCAGATGGATGTTGACCCATCGTCCAACTGCATTTCTCCACCCGGAATACATTCTGTTGATGATGTCACTCGGAATCAAGTTGATTTAGATAGCAACCAGAGTGCCGTGGATGCCACTCAGAAACAAGCTCTGGACTCTCTTGAGCAGCAGATGAGTGGGACAAACTTATCAAATCAAGCTAGAGAATTAGTGAATGAGAGTGATCGTATGGACAAAGATGTGTCATCCCTTAGCAGGAATGATCATCAGGTCAGACATGAGGCTTCTGGCAGTCATAGAGGTGATTTTGTTGCTGGTGTTGGAGAGCAGGTTGCCTGTCCTCAGATGGATATTGACCCGCCAACCACCAGTATTTCTCTGCCTGGATTACTTTCTGTTAATGAAATTGCGTCTAATGAAAGCTTTGAAAATGGAGACAGGATTATAAATAATGCAGTTTCTGACACGAGCAAGAGTCCTCCTCCTCATGATGTTTCGACTGATCAAGTCAGGCATGAACAAAATAGTGTAATGGATGTGAGACCATTATCCATTGATATCCCTTCATCAATGGAGTCCATGGAGCAATGTGAGGTGACTACTCAAAATTTTTCTAGCGACAAGGATCCTAAGCCATTAGTGAGTACTAATACAGCAGATGCAAGTACTGACAAGGCTTCTGATTCACAAATGATTGATACAGTTCAATCATTGATGGGAACCACAGATAATGAAATGATGAAACCAGAAAGTGATGGTGGAAGCAGGACTGAGAGCCAGAGATGTGATGGTAATGCATTCTCATTAAAAGGGGTTTGTGATAACAAGGCTAGTAATTCAAATCTTCATCACGATGCTAAAGCAGTTGACAACTTGAACTCAGAATCATTGCCAAGTTCCTCACCAATATCGAGGTGCATTGAAGAACAACCTTCCGGTAAGGTTGAAACTGAAGGAGCTGGTTCTTTCAAGAAGCCATCTTTTAGTGATAAATTGGTTTTTACTAGACGTACACGTCAAAAGCGAGTTGCAAATGACAAAAGTGATAATTAGATTGCCACTACCAACCAGCTGGTTACTGTAAATGATGTCATTTCAGAGGGAACTGGCTCAGGACAAATTGCTGATGGCTTGGTGGCAAGTAGTCTCTGATAGAGGCCATAGAGTTGCTTGTGTTGCAGCTAGTGATGGCTAGCTATTGCTAATCTGTGTAATCAATTTTCTCTCTCTTTCGTTTTCTTTTGTAGTTGTACATAGACTCCTAAGCAATTCTTTGTGACATTATGTTGATTTATCTGATGAGAGAATTTAACATATTTAGAAAGAACCTTTTCATAGTCACTGTAAAATCTTGTTCTTAGCAACAAATAATTGTCTGAAGGAAGAGCAAATGCTTGAAAAAGTTTATGGGGTGGAAGTGAGAAGAAACTCAGTTCATGTCTTTACACGCAGCCGATTGAGATGCTAGGTGATGCTTTTGAAAAACAATTATTTGGTTACTGTTCTAATACAGATGATACAGAAAGACGGGGATAGAAAAGAGATTTTCTTTTCTAATTTTAAAAATATAAAAATTCGTTAATTTATTAAATTTTCTTTGTTTTTCTGCCCAACTAAAATATTTTTTTTTGTTTCTTTTATATCTATTTTTTTTGTTATATATATATATATATATATATATATATTGTCGTAGGACACTAATTAAATACAACATTAACTTCATCTCTGGAATTTACAAATGACTCCATCTACTATCAGATTTTAAAAACAAGCCATCTATATTGACCTACATTTTTTTCTTTTTGCAAACATTATTCGAATTAGAATTTAAATTTATAAAATATAAATTAAAATAATTTAGCATCTAAACCAACACCTTAAAATATTTTTTCCCCCGCTTTAAATCTAGATGTTAAAGGGAATTTTAATTAAATTGCTAAATTAAAAAGAAAAGGAAAAAGAAAAAAAACCCAGTTTACTTTAAATACAAACCTGGGCCTGGTCCGGGCCTGAATCTCAAAGAAAATTTGGACCCATGGTTAGAAGAAACAGGGACATAAAAGTAACTTCAGAACCACTTTGAACTAGAGAGAAAGTCGGAGAATGTGGGCATATTAGTAGGGAGGGTAGTGGCAGTAACCGCCTTAACCGCCACTTCCCCAAAAACAAAGAACAAAAAAAAAGAAGCACGCTTCTTTTTCATCTTCAAAAACATCACAGACTCATGTGTCGCAAAGAGAGTCTAGCAACAAGAACAACATAAGAGAGAGAAAGAGACAGAGAAGCAAGTGTCTAGTGGTCAGAAAATGGAAGGATTTAAGAAAGAAGAAATAAGAAAAGGGCCCTGGAAAGAGGAAGAAGATGAAGTACTGATTAACCATGTTAAAAAATATGGTCCCAGAGATTGGAGCTCCATTCGATCCAAAGGCCTTTTACATAGAACTGGCAAGTCTTGTCGTCTTCGCTGGGTTAATAAGCTTAGACCCAACTTGAAAAAGTAAGTATCAAATTAACTTGGTTAATTACATTTTCAACTTGTTGCAATTTTACATGCATGCAATGATAAATTATCATGATTTTGATCCTGGGTTGTTTCAGTTTCTCTTTGTTTTTAGTCCATTGCAGTAATGTGTGATTTTCCAGAGATGGGATTTCCTCTTGATTTCTTATTTCTTTTTTTGGTTGTGTCTGTGTGTGTGGTTTTATAGTGGGTGCAAGTTTTCAGCAGAGGAAGAGAGGGTGGTTATAGATTTGCAGGCAGAAATTGGGAACAGATGGGCAAGAATCGCTACGTATTTGCCGGGAAGGACTGATAATGATGTGAAGAATTTCTGGAGTAGTAGACAGAAGAGGTTGGCTAGGATTTTGCAGACTTCAGGAACACCACCTTCCTCTTCTAATTCCAAACAACAGAGGAGTAAAAATAAAGTTCCTGTCTTTCTGGATGTTCCCACATTCGAGGTAATTGGAAATAATTGCATCATCACCTGCTTTCAAGAAAATTTTGGGATTTTTTAGTTGCTGCAAAAAAAAAAAAGTGTTCCTTCTCTGGTCTCTGTTGAGGACTTCTGGTAGCATTTGATTATTTGACTCTTTGAAAGGTTTTGTCTGTAATTTATTTTTACCTGTTGTGGAAGGACAATTTACGTTCTTCTTGTTTTGTTATGTGTGAAGGCTCCAACGTTTAGTTCTTCAATGGAGGAAGAGGTATCCTCGAAGGCTTGCTCATCATCCTACTTGGAGAACCCTGAACAGATAAGAATGATGCCGTTACCACCATTGGTTAAATCTGAGTTGCCAGGCTGTGATGCAAATCTTGTTCAATACGAGCCCATGTCAGGAATTCCCTTCCCTCAAATCCCACAGCCCCAGCCAGACCTTGTATTCTCTCCAGAAAGCCATGAACTCCTGGCTAGGCTGGATGACCCTTACTTTCTCAATGTGCTTGGAACAATTGACGCTCCTGAACTCGGAGATACAGCACAATTTTCACTTGGGCCTCCATTGTTTGATCCAGTATCAAGTTGTATGAATATTCCAATTGATGTAAAAAATCCTGCGACCCCAGATACCCTCTTCGATGAGTTGCCACCGGACATGTTTGATCATATGGAACCGTTTCCAAGTCCTTCAGAGTGGTGAAGGACTAGTCGATCACAAGGCTCTTTTTATGTGGGTGTAGAAGGATGATTTATTGAATAGTTTCCTCAGGTGAAAATTGATTGCTATACTTTGTACTAACTCCAGAACTATAAATGTGACGGTTTGCCACTAGTCTCTCTCTCTCTCTCTCTCTCTCTCTCTCTGATAAAGATGTGAAATTGACTGCTGAACATGGAATTCCAGCCCGTTCGTGCTCATTTCAACAGCTTATCTTCTTTTTTTCTTATTCATTTACTTTATTTATTTATTGGCTGTTCAGTGAGTCGCAGAACCCGAGGTAAAGAGCAAGTGTTGCCTTGTCGGGTGGAGCATCACCACGTCTCTTTCACTCTCTTTTACTCGAGTTATACCAGCATCGCCATGTCTCTTTCACTCTCTTTCACTCATGCTATACCGGCATCAACATCCGATTGATGGCAAGTTTGTACTATTGTGGGTGATCTTGACGTATAGAATGACCCCCTTTTTTTCATGATGGTTGAAAGCAATGTTCAAGAGAAGTAAAACAGCTTATTATACAAACTCTTTCATCTTATAAAGTTGGACAGGCTTAACCCCTCACATCACCGTTATATTAAAAGAAAATATAAAGCTGGGCTCAACCAAGTCTATCCTACGGTAAAAGAAAAAAAAAACCCATCAGAACAAGGAATTCAACATTTTCCGCAGATAGGGAGTTCAACCAACATTTTCCGCAGAAAGGGAGTTCAGCCAACATTTTCAATCGAGACAATAACAATTCAATTCTCTGATGCAACAACGAAATGTAATTGACTTGTGTAATCAATTTGCCCTAAATTAAAAATCCCTTGATCAGAGTTCTAGTAAAAAACACAAACAAGTGCAGCTTAAAACAGCACACAAAGATTGACGGTAGGCATGCCTAAAATGGTGTTTGGCATAGAAAAAAGGTCACATAGCAGCATTCATGGCACCGTTGGCCATAGGGATTTTGTAACCAATGCCGGTTCTACCATTAGGAGTAAGCACCTCAAACTCTCCAGCAGTAAATGACTTGTTTTTGTGGAAAACATGTCTTCGTAGTTGCGAAAATGCACAGTACTTTACAGCATTAACTGTTATGTCTTCCAAAAATGCAGAAACTGAAACTCTTACTCCTTCCCCTGAATTTACAAGAAAGAGGTACATCAGAAGACCTTACATGATTATTTCTTAAGCATGCAGTAAAAGGTTTTGAAGACGTATTTCATGCATTTCCTACCAGACCTTGAGGGAATTGGGTGTTGCAGATTAGCAAACAGGAGATAATTAAAACTAGGCCAGCCAAATAGTGAGCTTACCGTGTGTGACAAGCAGCAAGTTTTCTGAAGGGTATTTATCTGCGAGCGTCTTAATAACTCGTTCATATCTAGTCCTTGCACCCATCACAGTCTCTTCCCATTGTGGAAGCTACAATTCCTCAAGAAAATAACCAAATATGAGACATGATGACGTGCAACGTAGGCATGTACCTTGTTACTCTTTAATGCTCTTTTCCCTTAACCAAACAGTGTTTTCTATACTTACCTCTTCATACACTGGTTTCACAGCACGATCCACTGTCCCCGCTGGTAGCAAGGCTTGAAGCTCTGCGATATTGAATCCAAAGTTCCCATCTTTGGGCACGGAAACACGCCTAATGGCTTCTCTATTCAACATCTCACACAAACCATACTCAATAGAGACCTGAAAATGGACAATCAACAGTTAAAACACAAAAGCCTTAAAACAAATGGAGATCCAGTCAAACAACATGAACACCACAATCACTACAATCAACGATACCATTACACAAACGAATAAAATATATGAGACCCCAAATGAATAATTACCAAGTTAGCATGAACTTTCAGAAAGATTTAAGCTCCCAAATGCCATTATCAATTCCATTAACATCTTAAATAAATTTCTAAATACGTTTCCAAAACTAACTAGTAAAAAATATATCAAATCCTTAAGATTATACATGAAAATAATTGAAATTGAAATTTATTTTGAACTGAGCTCGAGAAGCTTCATTCATTTCATAGTACTTATCAAAGTACATAGGTCACTGTTTCATTGATACGCAACCAAGTCGTCTCGGTTCACTAAGGCTAGCATTAAAAAAAAAAAAAAAAACGAATTCTTAGCTCTCTATTAAGGCATCATTTATAATCATATACTTAAAAACAAAACAAACTTAAAAAGTTCCTAATCATTTATAATCTAAAAAAAAAAACTTAAAACCATGATCATCAGTAATCAATCAACTTATCTAGCTAACCAGTTCCTTATCATTTATAATCTATAAAAGTTGCCGTATTGTAAATGTGAAAACGGAAAAAAAGAGAACACCTGCCTTGAGTTTAGAGGGATCGATGGCGACACCGTGGCTACTAACAATGTCAGGCCCATCGTTGACGGCGCAGAGGGCGGAGACAACCTCGGAGGCGGTCTGGATACAACGGAGGAAAGGAGAAACAAAGACCCGATGGATTGGGAAGCCAAGATTGGCTTTAAGTTTCCGACCCGTATGAAAAGCTCTTAACCGACCCGCTTCCGCGAGAGTTGGGTCCCATGGTCTAGTGGCAGTTGTGATCCATAATGGCTCGAAGTTATCGATTCGGTCACCGTGTCTCATGACGACAACGTTTTGCTGCTGGTTAGCATCGTTATTTTCATGTGAGGTAGGGTCCATTGTTGTTTTTGTGGACGTGAGCTCGGAGCGTGGAGGTTTAAAACGAAATGTATATATAGACATACGAGAAAAAAAATTTAGTGTGTTTCGTGGAAGAAGAACATGCGTCAGCACACTCCCATCTTGTCATTTTTTCATGCCACTTTCCATCAAATATCTCTCTCTCTCTCTCTCTCTCTATATATATATATATATATATATATATATAATATCTCTCTCTTTCTCTCTCTCTCTCTCTCTCTCTCTCTCTATATATATATATATATATATATATATATGTTGAAAAATAAATGATAAGATTACTATTTAGATTAGTTTTTGTTTATTTAATCTATTTTGGATTAAAATATAATTAATTACATGTAGTTGTTTTTAATTACTGTTTTTTTTAATCTTGAAGATGTAAAAAAATCATTCTAAAAAAATATTTTATATCTTCAATTAAATATATTTATATTTATATATTTTTTTCTTTTTCAAAATCTTATATTTCACTTCTATAACTGCAAGATTCAAAGTTTTGATGTATGGTATAAAGATCCCCGTGTGTAAAATAAATTTAAAATATTTGTCTTTGTTTCAAAGGTTTTTGAGTTAGTCAACCGACAATGATGGTGCGCAACAATTTTTTTTTGGTAGTTTTTTTTTAAATTCAAAATGGAGAAGATAACATTTATGTCTAAGAGTTTTTTCAAGATTATAGAGATTATATTTTAAAGTGTATTTTTATTTAAAAATATATTAAAATAATATTTTTTATTTTTAAAATTTATTTTTGATATAAATCCATCAAAACGATTCAAAAATATTAAAAAATTAATTTTAAATAAAAAATTAATTTTTATACAAATAATATTGTTTCTGACAATCGCCGTGATTAGGCTCCTTACATTGAAAATACTAGGTCATATGATGGTTTACATCAATATCAAAATACTAGGTCTCTTCCGCAATCTCTTCAATTTTGATAGCAGCAAAAGCGTTGGATCCATCAATTTCTTCATTAGAAGAAAAGCATCCATTTACTTTATGATTAGGCCCCTTACATAAAAAACAAGTGACGCCACCATGTCCACAACCACCATGATTTGACAATTGTTTTTGACAAGTTCTAGAGGAATCTCTATTAAATCAAGAGAATCGAGTCTTTTTAGCTTATGATGATGAAGCATTTTTAATGGAAATTCAATCACTATGGCCATGAATACTAGGATTCACCCATAGCTTTGGGTTTGTTCGGTCGTGATTTGTATAGAAAGCAACATTGAAAGTAGTTGCTCGTGCTCTTGGATTTCAAAATTATGGAGTTTGCCAATAACTCCTTTAAGAGATGAAAAAATATCTCTAACATTCAATGTTGCTATTATAAGATCAAATTTAGATCCTAATCTTCAAAGAATACAAATGATGTACTCGTCATCATTCACAAGTTTTCATGTACCATAAAGAGACAAAACCATAGATTTTGCTTTGTGTAAATAATCTTTTAAAAAAGTACCTTTGTTTAAGGAATTCAACTTGCCCTTAATTTGTTGAATGCGATCTCGAGTACGAGTATTATAAAGGGTTTCCTATACGTGTCTGACATCATACGAATATTTGTTATTGATAACTTGAGAGAGAAGACCATCAGATAGGAAACTATTGATTTACCTAAGGATTAGTTGATCAGTGTACAACCAAACAATTGTTTCAAGATTTATTTGCAACACACCTTTCTCACTAATGATGGTTGACTCTAAACAAGGAAAGTAACTCTTCATATATCTAAAAAGACTATAACCATGTAAGATGAAAATGACTTATGCTTTCTATAAAAGATATTTGTTTAAGGCTAGTTTAATAGAGATATTAGGTAAGTGTGTTTTTAAAAGTGAAATATTAAAGGAAAGGGCTGGAGATACAATTTGAATTGAAGAGAAAGAAGCCACAAAGATAAAAAAAAAAAAACTTTAATATCATGTAAAAAAACTAACATTTTTTTTTAATGTATTGTTCTTGCCTTTAAATAGGCATTACACGGGATTGATGTAGGAATGATTCTTACAATATACACACATGATTTTCATGATTTGTATGTAGAGATTATGACAATACAATGAATAACAAATATTGAAAAGATCATAAAGAGAATAAATGGGGATCCTAGCACACCAAAGAATCTTGGAAAATCCCTTCATATTTTTTCATGTAAAACATCCTTTAAATATCTTATAATTATAAATACCAACTCATGAATCATCTTGATTTTACTTCAAGTAAATTTATATATTAATGAATAATGTTATTATCTAGACTAATAAATAGTTATTTAAAATTCATTTTTTAACATGGTATTAAAAATTATAACATCATTGTTCTAGAAGTATCCAAATTTTAAAATGTTTTCACTGTTTACCAAAAGAAATCGCATTTTATGGGTCTTCATTCACCTTATTCTAGAATCATACGAGTCTTTCTTTTTTTTGTTTTTCTTTTGTAGTCCTTTGACTTGGTAAATTTTCATTTTGGGTTGTTTTGTAAATTGTTTTTTTAACGAGAAGTTCACAAATAACACGTTGAATACATCGATAAATATCTTATAAAAAGAGATAATTAAGATGGAATGTTCTAAAAAGATATAAATTTATTTTAAAATAATTTAAAAACGATTTTTTTCTAACTAAACGATTTTTTTCGTATTTATGATTTCTATTACAATACAATAACTAAACTGAAAATAAATAACATGTGATGTGACCAGAATAATATTTATATAAATGTAATTGTTTGAATAAAGTAGTGTCGTGCAGCTCATGTGGATTGCCGACAAAATAGAGGAAAAGTATAGTGAAACAACCAGAAAGGAAAGCCGTGGATGATCATTTATATAGATTGTCTCTCCTCTGGCTCCGTAAAGAGATGACTTCATTCTTTTATTTTTATTTTTTTAAAAAAAGAAGCTTAAATCAATTGATTAGTTGACTTTGTAAGCCTGTACCTCAAGTCAACTGCTGCATCAATTGTCAATTCCTAACCTCCTTCCCCTTTCCTCCCGATCCAAGTAAACGCGGTGCGGTTTCTTCGAAGACCAGTATACAACAAGACAGATTTCTTCGAAGCTAAATATCAGATATCCCATCAGATTATTGAATTATTATTAATTTTATATCCGAATGATTTTTTTAATCAATTTTACCATTACATTATATTGACTTCTGAATTAAGATTTTACACTGAGATAATTATTATAAAACATTAATTTCTCTACAAAAAGACCATTTAAAAAACAGTATAATTTAGATAAACAAATCACCAAAAAGATTTAAAATATATGGAAGTGTTTGATTAAATTTTTTTGAGATCCTGAGAGTAAAATTAACATAAATAATTTAGTACTTTTGAGGTTTGCTCTTCATCCAAAGATGTTAATTCGATAATTAGTAGGCTGTGCATATATGATATGTCTACTTGGCAAATTTTCCACGAAGGCTTAGGACTAAAAATTGATGCATATACTCATATAAATGTCAGTGAACGGAGCATTTGAAGCGGGCATCTAGACTCAATTAAAAAAAAAGTTAAGGTAGGGATTAAAGTATTTTTATGAAAAAATATGAGGATAAGAATTGTTTAATTATGAACTTATTTATATAAAAAATATCAAGTAAATATAAAGGTCTAAATAATATTTTTTTAAATGAAGGGACTAGAATGAATGACCAAGCATTTGTTAGTGGGTAATAAATAAAATAAGCAGCACAGGGCCGGATAGTTTTTTAATAGAAAGGCATGTAAACGGCTTGCTAAACGTGATATCCGACCATACCTAACTCGCCATCATTTTCTATAATTGACCTTTTTTTTCCATGCAAGCTAATTGACGTATGGGTTAATTCGTAATTCAAGTAGCTTTGTTAAAATTTAATTTAATTTTTTAATTAAATTTAAAACATAGTCTTTTAAATTTACTTAGTCAACTTAATATTCATTTAAATTTAATAACTTAGGTCGATAATATTAATTGTCTCCGCTACCCACCCAACCCAACAAGAACTTTGCTAGCAGTTTACAAAATCATGGCTGGCATGAACAGACGCCGTGAAGACCGACTTGCCGGAGAAATATGACGCCATGAACAAAGCACTGGTCTTAAACTAGTAGCTATTAGATAATTGATGACTGGGTCCTGAGCTAGTTCCATGCATACCAAACTTAGTTTTCCAGAGAAACAATTTATATGTAAAATCAACAAAATCATGCCATAATATTCTTAGTATGACCGGGTCTTCTTCTAATTCCGTACACTCCAAACCATTGCTTCTAATTTCTAAATAGTTAATTCATACTCACATGATGAAATATTGAAAAATAATATATTTTATAGGAAATGTTTTTTGTATAAACCAAACACTAAATGCCACATATCCAAAATTCGCCGGCTTTTAACTTCTTGACCCATATCCAAAAACCAAGTTCGAGGCAACAGTCGGCCATGGTTTTTGCCTCGAAGTTTTAAGCTCTTGTTTCTTTCCCACCATCCCGTGTGCTGTGCTTTTTACAACGTTGAAAAATCTCTCAACCTGTGTAAAATATCTATCTAACAGGCTCAAATAATTTCTTCAATTAGACATTAATAGGAGGGTGAACCTATTTAATGATTAAAGCATGTGCAGAATATCACATACCATTGCCGGCATTGAGTATTAGTGTATAATAGTTTACAGAATTGACCGGCTCGAATCGAAAGAAAATTGAACGTGAAAAAAATATTTAAGCCATATAAATTTATATGGCATTATTTTTAAATAAAGTTTAATAGGTGAACCTTAAAATTTAAATAAAGTTTATTCAGATATTTTGAATATTCTACGTGTACTGCTTTACTTTTTCTTCGATGAATTTTAAGTTGTTTAATCTTTTTTTTTTTATTGGCATTACTTTATTAGTTTTGACTTTTTCAAGGATATCTAGGTATAGATTTTACGGGAGAGAAGAGAGTTCTACTGCTTTCGCCTTTTCCACGATCTGTTTTCCTCCTTCAGTGGTCGTTTCGGCCTAGCTTACTCATGTGCCCGGTCCCCACCTCAGGTTTCATTTTTATTTTTATTTTTTAAATAACAATTTATTTATTTATTTGGAGAAGCGACACCGAAAATTACCTGACCACCTCTTCTCCTATATGCGTACGTGAGACAACAACCTTCAGAATATCTGAAAGGCCAACAATAATCAATGGCGTTGAAGTGGGCTATCTAGATGACACACGTCACAAACCCCAGATCCAAATTACAATAGAACATAGATTAGAAGCAGAAAAAAAGCACAATCATATTATTCTGAGAAAAATCAACAGGAACCCGGAACCATGAGTGATTTGTTGTCACTGTGGATGCTAGAATATGATGAAAGTTGTTTTTTAAAATAATTTTTATTTAAAAATATATAAAAATAATTTTTTTAGTTTTTAAAAATTATTTTTAAATGAGTGAATAAAAATAATCTGAAAATACTAAAAAAATATTAATTTACAATAAAAAATAAAAAATTAATTTTTTTTAAAACATGAAAATAAACAGAGGACATACAAATACAAATAGAGGAGCTTACCCAGTGATTTGCGGAAAGGCCCCAACAAGAGGAAGAAAAAAGTTGCCAAGGATCTTTTGCCAATATACTCATTCTAAAGGTAGATGCACAGAAGGAAACATCTAAGTAGAAAAAAACAACATGGAGATTTCAGTTTTCAAATTAAACTTATTGATTTTATAGGAATTTTACAAGCATATGAGTTTATCTTTTGGTTGAATGAAGTTTCACAAATTTTTTAGTATAAGAAGGTTTTAGAACAAATAAGGATGGAAATAATTGTGATCAGATTGAAGGGCTAGACTTTTTCCTGGTGAAAACAATTAAAGAGATCGCGAGTGAAGAAAGAAAAGTCAAGAATAAATGATTAAGATAAGATGAACAATTAAAGAGATCACAGGTGACGAAATAAAAGTCAAGAATAAGTAATTAAGATAAGATTAAGGAGCATTTCCTTCCTTTTAGCTTTACACACACACCTATACAAACGACTCCATGTATTTAGATAAAGAGATAAATATATTAACGATTATACCAACAAGTTCTATCAATTAGTGTCTAGAGTGACTTAGTAGAAATAGAAGGACAACTAGTGACAAGATATTTAAGAGGTTTATGGTGGTACATCTAGGATGTGTTGTCTTTGCAATTTTTTAGATATTTTTGAAGGCATGTTAAAGGGTTGATAGTTGAGAAACAACATGCTGCTAGGATAGTTAGTAGAAGTTTTTAAACTGATCTATACAAAAAAAGATAACATAAAAATAATCAAAGTCTAGCCACTCTTAAGTCAGACTTACTTAACAAACTCAACAAATAACATGTTAAAGTATAGGTCAGGATTCTAGTTCAACTTTTCAAAATTGTTGTTACGAATATGGTAAATTAAGATATTAGGCTAACGAGTACAACAAATAAAAAAGTTATCTAAGTAAGAATTTGTTGATAAAGGATCATGGAAATGATGTGGTTGATTTTATAATGACTCGATTAGCAATGAAAAGATTTTGTGTGGAGATTGTGGTGCTAACCTAGTAATTTGAAAGAATCTGCTAACTTTTAAGGATTCAAAAAAAAAAATAAAAAAAATAAAGGTTTACTAACATCTTCTACTTAACGTGTATCATAAAAGATAAGATTTGCAACTTAATAATAGACAATGGTAGTTGCAAAAATATGGTATCGTGAAGACAATAAAGAATATCCAATTAAAAATCGATGGCCATCCTAAGCCCTACCAAATGACTTTGCTAAATAAAAACATTATGTTAATTATGGATGGGCTCTCTCTCGTTTTATTTTATATAAGTAAGAAATATTTTGATAATATTTAATGTGATGTTTATAAATATTTATTATCTAATATTGGATAGGCCATAACAATATGAATAGAAAGTGTACACGACAAACAATATAATTTATATATAAAAAGAAAATGTATAATATTATTATACCCAGAATAGATAAGGTGGCTGTTGAAAAAAAAGGTAAAAATATATTGTTTTTATCCAAAATTATAGAGAAAAATGAAAGGAAAAGAAATAAAAGAAAAATAAAGATAAGGTGAAAAGTTGGATAATATAGAGACTAGAGGATTTTTAGAAAAACAATATTGTTTTTATTTAGTTTAGAAAAATATATTTGTTTTTGGTGATTTTATTTTTTTCTATTTAGTATAGGAAATCAAGTATATATTGAAATTGATAATTTTTTTTTAGGATTTTCTGTTACTTTTTCTTTATTTTCAAGGTTTTTAGCTTGTTTATGTTGCTTTTTAAGCTTATTTAACCATAATACAATTTTTTCTTTGCTTGTTTTGGCTATTAATATGTTTTTGCCTGTCATTGTTGTATTGCTTATGCTTCCTCCGGCGTCATTTTTTTCTTTTCTTGTGTGTATATACATAATGTATACACACACACACACACACACACATATGAACTTTGATTGGATGTCTTTTTATAGAGTGTGAGAAGCTAGCGATAACGGTTGAGAAGGGATTTGATGAAGTTAGCAAGAATTCAAATTCCTAGCTATTTATGTGGGTCTTTGATGAAGCTAATAACAGACAAGAAATAGAAAGAAGGAACAAAATCACAGCATCTGAAGGATCAGGATTGACAGAAGAGAGGAGCCTGGCTCAACTCAACCTGCAGGTTCATCAGAGATAGCAATGGAAAAATATATAAAAACTTAGAAAAAATGACAATCAATAAAAACTTAGAATATCAATGGTTTCCCACTGCATTAGTCTCTTGGATTCAGGCTTGTTCCACCACCAGCAACCCATTCATGATCCTAGTCCAATATACATGAAAACGTTACTGAACAGAAACTTCATTTTTATGATGCAAAATCGCATTTATTTAACTCAAACCAGATCCGAAGTACATCAAGATGGACAATATACATTACATCCCTGTACAAATCAGCTTACTTCTTTCACAAGTAGCTCTCATAACTTGACAACAAGAAGCCTTAATTTTGAAATTCTAGTTAGTTACCTGCAATAATGCAATTTTCTCTAAATAACCTTGGAAACAGGCATGCAAAGAATCTGAACTACAACGTTTGAAGTGTCATCATCCAGGTCGAAGCTTCTGAGGTTTCATGGAATCCATGAATAACTGGAGGAAGTGTACCGACTGGGCTCTGTAGCAAGAAAATAGTTTGTGAAAAGTTAAATTAGATTAACGAGACTGAATTTGATTCATTAAGAAATAATAGAAAAAAAAAATCAACGATCTAATGGGGTGGTTGTGGTTTGCGTTTAATTTCTACTTATTTTCAATACTCAAGCTTGAGTTCTACCCAGACCTTCTTAGGCAGAAGTTTGTCGCCATCAACTAGCTCCAAGAAAAGAGCTAGGGGATATTTCCCTTTTCCTTCTTTATGTCCTTTGGTATAAACTCTTAATTTCCTGAAACTATAAGAATATAAGAAGAGAGACAAACTTAACAACGAAGACAAAAGGGATATGTTGTTGTAATATAAAGAAACATGCGACTCTAATTAGTAGTTGGGCCGGAACAATTCCAACTCCTCTCTCCAGCAGTAAACTCTTGAGAATTATAAAAGTTCTGATCCAGTTTAGAGAAAGTTTTTAATCTTCCATGTTAAAAACTACGAGCAGGTTGCTTGATCATGGAATATAATTCCCTCCCCCCATCTGCATCCACACGAATTGTTTCATGTAATCATTCATGATTCACTCCAAATTAAAGGACAGAAACAAAGGTAATGGACGTAGCAAGCTACCTTGGACAGCTAGGTACTTGTTATTTATCTTATCATGGCCGAACAATTTCAAGTCCACATGACGGCGATGAGGAAGAGGGTTGTCGTTCGCCAGCTCCAGGAAAAGGGAAATATAGCCTTTCCATTTCCTTTCTTGTTTCTCTCTAGGTCGAGACTCTACCTCCTGGCACGAAAAAGAAAAAGAACAAAAGATTGCTTTATCACTTGATGATGAGCCTCCTTCTTTTTCTCCTTCCGAATGGGTTATTCGAAGGAAGGTGAGTGAGAATCAGACCAAACTACTTTTTTCATGACTAGCATCGAAAACTTCAGATTCATACTAATGATTAGTGAACAATATATCAACAGCAACCAACAACGATATTAAAAATAGTTTTTGCACTGAGGGCTTGGTCTAGCGGTGAAAGGGGCTTGTCTCCTTTCACAGCACATGGATTCGAGTTCTGGTATGCACGCCTGTCACCCCGCGGTACCTTACATGACTACTAGGTTTACAGGGTATTTAATGGACCGTGGGGATTAGTCGTGGTACGCGCAAGCTGGCCCGAACACCCTACATAAATAAAAAAAATAGTTTTTTAATATATACAAGGTCTCTGCATATGTTTAGAAATTAAGTTTTTTTAGAAAAATAATAATAATAATTGCGCCGAAAATCAGTTTAAGCTTTTAATACATGAGCTCAAGACTTCGAAACAATAATAATAAAAAAATCTAATCCTTACTCGGAAGCACTTTTAAATAATAGCATTTGTTTATATAAAAAATTGATCATAATAGTACTGTCACGTCAAATAAACAAGAGGTTAATTATACTAGCAACAAATACACTTTTTAATTTTAAATAAGAGCACAGCACAGTTTTTGAATAATACATTTGGTGTTAAGACACCAAAATAATTATTTGTATCCACTCCTCTTCTTGGGCTTGAACCTCTTGCCCCATAGAGGTTTAGCATCGACCCAAAATTTGGCTTCAATTTTTCCATTCAAGATCATGGCTGGTACATAAGACGCAGTGAAGACCACTTTCCCGAACAGTGGTGGTGCACCTTGATCCTTCGGCTCAGGCCAATGCACGTACACCCTTTCCACACATGACCCGTAATTCCTGCTCAAGTTATAAAAACACAATTTCCCATCGCCTATTATTTAATTTACTTTATTAACAATTAAGACTGTAATAGTGATGATTTTCCTAGTTTTTTTAATAGGGGCTATAAATTAGAAAGGTAAACAATCACATGATTCCTAGCATAACTAACAAACACAAAGAAATTAACCAAAAATTATAAACTTATTTATATATAATGGAAAATGATTAATTTGTATAACTAATAAAAAGATAATTAACTAAAAAGTAATGCGTAGAGACAATTGATAATAGACAAAAAGAGATTTTCTTAAAATTACCACCTATTTCATTGTCTCCATTCATTACCTTTTCGTTATTTATATTCATAAGGTATATCATTACTCGAATAAAGTTATACCATGCTAATTATTGAATTAAGCTAAATTATAATGACTCAATTGGAAATATTTCAAATATTTTTAATATTGTATCAATAAATAATAATAAATATATAATGTACTGAATCCCTCGAGTAAAACTTTAAACTCAACACGCACAATTCAATCTTGTCTTTCAAATATTATCCAGTTTGGTGATTGAACTAAATTCATGGTCATAAAAAGAAATTTTACCAAATCTAACTTTTTTTAAAAAAAATTCATTCATTGAATGAATAAATTGAATCCTATTAGTGGTTTTAATTCAGTATTTATGATTTTTAAGAAATGATTTAGTACTAAAATTTAGGGCACTACAATTTGTTATCATTAAATAGACTATGTAGCAACTACATTAATTGCCTCTATTTATCTGTAGCAAAATCCTCCGATTAATATACTTACATTGTGAAAAACCTGGAGATTTGACTTTCAGTGAGAGGGTATCCATTTGAGAACGTCAAGAACAAACATCTATTTTCCTCGGCTGCTCTCTCTGTCACAGGATTCCACTCTTTGGCTGAAGGGTTCAGCTTGGATCCAACATATGGTGCCATTGGTTTTGCTCTGCTGCCAACTTTCTCGGAACCGAATTTCTTAACGTCTTCCAGGGGACTAAAAACATTCCCCTCGGTAATTTGCTCTCCCATCCTTTCTAAAATATCCTTCAAGACCACACAACAGACTCCGTTATAGATCTCTGTGATACCCTTTAAGGCCTTTTCTTTATCAGCAAGGATGACATTGAGACACAAGAAATGTTCGGTTAGCTTTGGAGTGAAACGCATCAAATCTGGTGATATGGGATTTTTTGACAGTTGTTTCAGAAATGACAGAATATCCTCAGCTTCTTTGGCTAGTAGAGTCAAGAATTTATCATCATGAAGTAAGATCTTTCTCATAATTTCTCGAAACCCTTGTGTCTCTAGCCAAATCCAAAATGCCATCACCTTCATTGCCACTCCAACTTCAATTCCAAAATGAATCATCCGAACGAACAGTACTGACCTTTTACTAGACTCGTCTGATGATGATGATGCAGCCATGTGGTTATAGAGGGAAACTGTGTTTCCTATGTAGGAATATAGAAGATAAAGAGTAACCCTGTGGTTTCTGTGTATTGTGTACAGATAAGAAACTTTGTCTGTGTGTAGATGAAAGAAATGAGGAGGGGTTATGGGGGTTTATGTAATAAAGGGAAGGTTTTGATTTTTGAAGGTTTGCGATGGTCCGTAATGGCTTTACAAGGAAATTGAAATCCCTTATCTGAAAAGGGAACGGGTCGGTGTGTTTCATCAGGAAAGTTTTCAGCTTTGAAAATAAGATGATGCTCTGCGAATGGCTGTGTCTAGTTATGCAAACCTCCTCACAAACTAATTGGAGGAAAAGGAGTTGTTCCATGCAAAATTAATTCTTGATGTGATTAAGATTCAAACCTCGGATATCAAATTAATTAAGTTTCCACGAAAATGCGTGAAATGAAAGGAAAGTTATCTAGAGAAAAATTGCAGTTTTAGTTTTTTTGATTTTTTATGCACTGATTTGGATTCAATTTCATTTTGCAATGTTCGAGCGAAACTATGGTGAAAATATATGTAATCCAACTTGAGTCGATTCAATTATATTCCAATTCTAATATATATATATATAATTTTTTAATGTGATTATGTGTGGAATGCATTGAGAGATCGCTTTGCACCGAAATTATGTTAAAAATTTATCTAATACAACTCCAGTCAATTCAATTATGTTCCAATATAACAAAATATGATTTTTTATTTTTCTTTGTAAATATGTGAAGTATATTTTGAGGCAATATCCAAACTCAATAGCAATATTGATCAGATTTTGTTAAAATGGAGAGAATTGATTCGGAGTTCTTCTAATTGCAATTGTGGGAAAAGAAAAGGAAAAAATTCATTTTTGATGGATCCAACAAAAAGAGTTCCTATTTTTGATTAATTCCTCATGTAATTGTGAGAAACTCCTGACATGGATTAATTCCAATTAATTCCTCAAGTTGCACATATTACAAGCAAAAGTACGAGACCTATTTTTGATAGATCCAACAAAAATAATGATGATTTAATTTACATGTTCATATGAGTTCCTTACTAAAATATCAGTATTACATTAGTTTTAAAAGATTGGCATGATGGTTAAGCAGATATGTTTCCTTTTTTCCTTTTTCTTTTATTTTTAAAAAAACTTAAATTATGGAGCTAGCACTCAGTGAAATTTATTAAAATTTTAAAAATATACTAGACTGATATAAAAAATTTATCTAAGAAACTATTAAAAATAAAGTTTTATCTCGATTATTTTACCTCAAAATTTTCTTTAAATGTACTAAACCGTATAAAATGGTTTGAAGATATGTACATTGAATATAAAAAAGTTACCATGCCTAGCTAGCCTACCTGATGGGATTCACCAACGCACGAGCCAAAATAGCAGCCACCTTGCACAATGAAGAAACAAAGATGGATCCTATTTTACAAGAAATCAGAAAGTTTGTTTATCCAAAGATTGGGAAGTTCACCGCACGAAGGCAACTGCTGTGTGAATTGGCTAGCTAATTATGGTCATGGTTTGGAGCTAGGAGCTCACCCTTCTACCAACTTTCCAGAGGGCATTTTCTTCTTTGATTTTTGCTGATATGACGTGGGTATCCTTACCCAGTAGTAGTGTGTTGTGCCCGTTACTACAACAAAAAGAAAAGATAAAGATGGACAATGTCCATTTCTGTTGCATCCTTGATAGAAATCAACGCATGGTTTTTCATAGAAAGGTTGTTAGGAGATCCAAACATTCAAACACACACAAATTTATGTGGTTCGGCAACTTGCCTACTCCACGGAGCTACTGGTTTGTATTAATCAAGCTCAAAAGCAATACAAACAACAAAACAAGGAGGAGGAGAAAACTTCTCAACTCAACTCAACTCTCACCCTTAGCTCTCTCTCTGTGTTTCTCTCTATCTCGTGGTCTTTCTCAGCTATCAATACATCTTCTATTTATAGCTGAGGAGGGAGATGATTGTTCAACAATGGTGGGCAAGTTAGACACCCACCATTTGACTATAACTATGTCAACCATGGTTGCCACCGGCCATTTGTGTCCACACACGTAACAATCTCCCACTTGGACACAAATGGTGTTAGGTCTGTCTTTTAATCTTCAAGACCCACTGAAGCTTTACACAGCTTCAGTTTATCGAGAGTAACTCCTTTGGTTAACATGTCGGCTGGATTCTTGCTTCCACAGATCTTTTCAAGTAACAGTTGTTCATCATCGAGCAATTGCCTGATGAAGTGATATTTGATCTGTATATGCTTTGTTCTGGAGTGAAATGCTGGATTCTTGGCAAGGAAGATTGCACTCTGACTGTCACTATACAAAGTACCCTTTCCATGCATTTTGCCCAATTCTTGCAGGAAACTCTGTAGCCATACTATCTCTTTTGCGGACTCTGAAACTGCAACATATTCAGCTTCTGTCGTTGAAAGAGCAACTATCTTTTGCAAGGTAGAACTCCAAGAAACAGCAGTGCCTCCTAGAGTGTATATATAACCTGTAGTACTCTTTCTGCTATCAACATCTCCTGCTAGATCAGCATCTACAAAGCCTTCAAGTTTCAAACCGCCAGCTGTGAAAATAAGACATGTCTCCGATGAGCCTTTTAAGTACCTCATGATCCATTTCACTGCCTCCCAATGCTGCTTTCCAGGATTGCTCATATATCGACTTACAACTCCCACTGCATGGGCAATATCTGGTCTAGTACAGACCATGGCATACATCAAGGAGCCGATAGCTGAGGTGTATGGAATCTGGTCCATGTATCCACGTTCTAGCTCAGTTTTTGGTGACTGGTCTCTACTGAGCTTGAAATGATTCCCCAGAGGTGTACATACTGGCTTAGCATTATCCATACTAAACCTGCTAAGAACCTTCTTGACATACTCTGCCTGTGAAAGCTTTAGTATGCCTTTTTCTTTGTCTCTGATGATTCTCATGCCAAGTATTTGTTTAGCAGCTCCCAGATCCTTCATTTCAAACTGTTTTGACAACTGTTGCTTTAGCTTGTCAATCTCTTCCATGCTGGAACCTGCAATTAACATATCATCCACATATAGCAGTAGAATGATATAGGAGTTGTCAAAATGTTTGACATAGCAACAATGATCAGCCTGACATTTTGTGTATCCCGTACTACACATGAAGTTATCAAACTTCTTGTACCACTGTCTTGGAGCTTGCTTCAAACCATATAGGCTCTTCTTTAGTTTGCAAACTTGACTCTCCTTTCCTGGTATTACAAACCCCTCTGGTTGTTGCATGTAAATGTCTTCCTCCAATTCTCCATGAAGAAATGCTGTTTTTACATCTAATTGTTCAAGATGTAAATTTTTTGCAGCTACTATCCCCAGAACAACTCTGATTGTTGTAAGCTTCACAACTGGAGAAAATATCTCAGAATAGTCGATCCCCTTCTTTTGCTGAAACCCTTTTACAATAAGTCTTGCTTTGAACTGTTTGCTTCCGTCATGCTCGGTCTTTACTCTGTAGACCCACTTGTTTTGCAAGGCCTTCTTTCCTTCAGGCAGTTTGGTTAACTCCCAAGTCTTGTTCTTCAGCAATGACTCCATCTCGTCCTTCATGGCTAACTCCCACTTGCTCGAGTTTCCATCTTGTAAGGATTCTTCATAAGTTAATGGTTCACCACCATCGGTCAGCAAGATATAATTCAGTAGAAGTGTGAACCGTTGTGGAGGCTTTATAGTCCTTGAAGACCTGCGAACAGCTGGTTCACTTGGCTCTGCACTATCTTGTGTAGAAGTGGTGGGTACTGAAGTGCTTGAACTGTCTTGTATGGACTCTTGAGTGGTAACATCAGGAAGCCCTTCTAATTGTATGAATTCAGATTTTTGTGGACTCGTATCTGAATCAGTTATCTCTAGTTCTGTACTTGATTTGTCTTTGTACAAAACTTTCTCGTTGAAGATCACGTTCCTGCTTCTGATAATCTTCCTGTTTTGATCATCCCAGAACCGAAATCCAAATTCTTCATCTCTATAGCCAATAAAGAAACATTTCTTTGATTTGGCATCCAGCTTGTTGCGAGCATCAGAGTCTACATGCACATAGGAAACACACCCAAAGACTTTTAGGTGAGCAAGCTGTACTTCTTTTCCTCCCCAGACTTCCTCGGGCAGTCTGAACTCCAAAGGTACTGATGGTCCACGGTTGATCAAGTAAACTGCAGTATGAACTGCATCAGCTCAGAATGTTTGAGGTAGCCCAGAATGCAACCTCATGCTTCTAGCTCGTTCATTGATGGTCCGATTCATCCGTTCAGCAATACCATTCTGTTGTGGTGTGCCTGGAACTGTCTTTTCCATTCTGATACCGTTGACAGCGCAATACTCCTTGAAACCTCCATCAATGTATTCTCCTCCATTATCAGATCGTAAGCATTTCAGCTTTAAACCTGATTCAGTCTCAACCATAGCCTTCCATTTCTTGAATGTGTCAAACACATCAGATTTATTTTTCAGAAAGTAGACCCATACCTTTTTGCTAAAGTCATCAATAAAAGTGACATAGTACCGAGAACCGCCAAGAGATGCTACTGGAGCTGGTCCCCATAAATCTTTGTGCACCAGTTCTAGTTTTCTTGGTCTTAAGGTCCTGCCAACCTTTAAGAAACTGAGCTTCTTCTGTTTTCCGAGAACACAGCTTTCACAAATGTCTAGATCAACATTTTTTAATTCTGGCAGCTTTCCCTTTGACTGAAGTATCTTCATCCCCTTTTGACTCATATGGCCGAGTCTGCAATGCCATAGCTGTGCCTGATTATCTGCTTCAATAGAGGCAATTATATCTGCTGATCTTGTGGTCATATACAAAGTGCCAGTTTTCTTTCCACGAGCCAAAACCATTGCTCCCTTTGATACCTTCCACATTCCTCCAGAGAAAAGGATTGAATGGCCACTATCATCAAGTTGTCCGATCGAGATCAACTTCTTCTTTAGTTCAGGAACATGCCTTACATTTTGCAAGTTCCATGTAGATCCATTCATTGTCTTGATTTGCACATCTCCTATACCCACAATCTCCAATGGTTGTCCATCGGCCAGATAGACTACCCCATAATTTCCAGCAGTGTAATTTTGCATCATTTCATGGTGTGGAGTACAGTGAAATGAAGCTCCAGAATCAAGAACCCAATCATCAATAGGACTATGTACTGCAAGGATCAAAGCATCTTGTACCTCGTCTGTAGTGGCATTTGCAGAATCAGCTTCAGGTTTCTTTGGTTTTGTGCAACTCCTCATAAAATGGCCAGGTTTGCCACAATTCCAACATTCAACCTGCTTCCGGGGTCCAAACTTGCTTTTGCTTCTGTACCTGGATTTTGATCTGTCTCTGGATAAGCCTCTGTCTTGTCTCCTTCCTCGAGTGTTGATGTTGAAAGCTGAACCTGAACTTGAGCTTTCACCCGAGTCTTTTCTTCGTACTTTTTCAGCTAAAATCAGGTCTCGGATATCATCATACTTTAATTTGGATTTTCCAGCTGAGTTGCTTACGGCTGTTCTCATACCTTCCCAACTGCTTGGAAGTGAAGCTAGCAAAATAAGTGCTCGGATCTCATCATCAAACTCAATTTCAACGGATGACAATTGATTTGTGATGGTGTTGAAATTATTAAGATGCTGTGTAACAGAGGTGCTTTCTGTCATCTTCAGGTTGAACAGCTTCTTCATCAAGTGCACTTCGTTATTTGCTGATGGCTTCTCATACATCCCAGACAAGGCTTCCATCAATCTTGCTGTGGATTTCTCTTTTGTAACATTATGAGCAACTCTTCTTGACAATGATAGCCGGATAACGCCCAAGACTTGTCTATCAAGTATTTGCCAATCTTCTTCTGACATGTTTTCTGGCTTGCTCCCCAACAGAGGAAGATGAAGTTTCTTCCCATATAGATAATCTTCAATTTGCATTTTTCAATATCCAAAATCAGTTCCATCAAATTTTTCAATTCCTGCAGCCTTTATTTCATCATCCATTTTTACTCTTTCTCGGATTTGAATCTTAAAAATCTGACCTTACAGATGTGTCCGGAATGGCCAAAAATGCTGGAAACGACACTGAGATCACCCAAATCGGACTTCGGATGGCTCCGACTTAAACAATCAAAAATTGAGATAACTGGACGCTGCAGATGAAGCCACGTGGCAGGAGGAATAGTCTCTGCGCCACACCGGATCAAAACCCAGTTATGCTGACATGGCAAGATGACGTGTCAGACACGTAGGCGATGTGGGGTCCACCTAATCTAACGTGGTAGATCCGCGGAGATTTTCGGCTGACGTGGCAGTGGTGACGTGTCCGATGACCTAGCGGATGACGTGGCGGGTTGACCGGTCAGACTGCTGATGTGGCAGGGTGCGCGGCTGCTGACTGTGCTGGACGGATGACGTGGCTGCTGACATGGCAGTGTCAATTTGCAGGAAACGACGAGGAAGACGCGTGACGCGCGTTGGGCGCGTTTGTGCGCGTGGGCAGTGATGATGACGGCGCGTGCAGGCGCGTGCGGGCATGCAAGACGTCTGATTTTCGCCGGGTTTTCACCAGTGGATTCCTATCGTCGTCCTCTTCACGATGGTATGTTCAAAAACACGTTTTGAGAACTTTGATTTTTGAGTTTGGATCAAACACCCTCTTTTTCAAGAACTTTCAAGAACAAGCTCTGATACCAGTTGTTAGGAGATCCAAACATTCAAACACACACAAATTTCAACGCACGAGCCAAAATAGCAGCCACCTTGCACAATGAAGAAACAAAGATGGATCCTATTTTACAAGAAATCAGAAAGTTTGTTTATCCAAAGATTGGGAAGTTCACCGCACGAAGGCAACTGCTGTGTGAATTGGCTAGCTAATTATGGTCATGGTTTGGAGCTAGGAGCTCACCCTTCTACCAACTTTCCAGAGGGCATTTTCTTCTTTGATTTTTGCTGATATGATGTGGGTATCCTTACCCAGTAGTAGTGTGTTGTGCCCGTTACTACAACAAAAAGAAAAGATAAAGATGGACAATGTCCATTTCTGTTGCATCCTTGATAGGCCATTTGTGTCCACACACATAACAAAGGTCACTTAACAATAAAACATAGAGGTTAATTATTGATACGAATAACAGAGTGACGATTGCAGTATGAGAAATGGTGCAATTTTCATGAGAAAAGCTTGGACATGGACAAGGTAAGAATTTCAGCTTCAACAATTAAACTGTCATTCCTAACATAACGCTTGGAGAATTAATGTAGATCTCCCAGTGGCATTAACTCTCGGAAACCATGTCTATGACTGGAGGAGGTTAACCAATGTGAAACTGCAACAAAATAATCTGTGAGAAACTTTAGTCAATAAGAAGTTCAATAACTAAAACTGGCAAAGATGGAAAAATTTTCATGCCTCAATGTTCACTAAGCAGCCATGAAGTTCACAAATACTGTAGCCACGAGTAATGTTAATTTTCCAAATATTTTTGGAGAAGTGATAAAAATATCTTAGACAACTGTTTTGTTAGGCATTTCCAGTACCATATATGCATCTATCTCTTCTGTCCTTTCTTCAATTGGGATTTTAAGAGGAGGGTGAACATGTTATATCTGTTCTTATGGGGTGGTTTAATTACTTGTTTCTTCGACATGTTTGTCATGGCGTGGGCCCAAAACTCGTAGCTTGTATTCTGCCCACGGTTTTCTTTGGTGGAAGTTCATCACCATGAACTAGTTCCAGGAATACAGATAGTGAATCTCCCTTTGCTTCAGAATTTCCTTTGGGATAAACTTTTATTCTCCTGAAACGATGGCAAGAGCCAAAATTAACAACAAAACTCGAGTGGTTCTCGAATGGAAACGTTTGTGATTATAAGGCAGCATACCATTTTCTCCCTCCAGCAGTAAAGGCTTTGGATAAATATGAGCTCTCATCTAGTTTAGAGAAATCAATAAAATAAGGGAACTTGCGTCTCGTTGTGTTTGGAACCCAAACGAAATTGTTGCTTCCCGACCTTAAGACACGACCATCGAACTCAAAACTTTTCTCCTGTTACAACCAGCCTTCCAACCCAAGCACTCCACACAAAAACTGTCTGATATTTCCCATCCAACGGCTGCGATGACACACATCTCTAATCAGACTCTTGAATCTCTGTTTTTATCGTAGTTATAAAATTAATTTAACTCAAAATCTAAATAGTGAGTTGGGTTGATAGAGGAAAATTGAACCGGTTTTTAATTTAAAAAAACACAAAATATCTAATAGCTCGTTTGTTTATGTTTATTTATGCATTTTGAGTTGTGGTTAAAGTAAAAGGTTGTAAAGTAATATTTTTTATTCTAAACTTAAAATGTATAAAAAACACATATATAAACACTTTTTATATTTTTATAAAAATAATAGTCGGATTTTTTCACTAACTTATATTAATCTTCTAATATCTTGTTTGACATTGCAATCTATTCATGGTTTTTTTAAAAATATTATCTTTAAATTAATTATTTTTTTATGTTTTTAAATTATTTTAATATATAAGTATAAAAAGTATTATTTTAATATATTAAAAAAATAATTTTAAAAACTTATTATCTTAACAAAAAATAATTTTTTTATCTTCCTGCTTGCCACCATCGCCGTCCTATTCTAGGAAGGAATTTCGTAAGATCTAACCTTAACCGGCAAGCATGGCATAGTGGTTTGCGTACGGGTGTGTATAAAAATTTTACTGACTATAATTTTAGTACAGCTTTCCATCTGGAATTTTTTTTTTGAGTTTTTATTTATTTATTTATTATTAGTTCAACTTAAGATAATTATTTTTATTAAAATATTATTATGCTTCCGAGTTATCTTTCTCTCTTTCTTTTCTCTCTCATCTCTGCTTCTTAAAATTTATAACAGCTCATTTTAACCATTTCTTTAAAATTTTGCCCTTCTCAACTACGATAATTACCAAATTATACTATTTTATTAAAACAATTTCTAACCATGCTAGTTTGCCATTTCCCCCCCATACTGTGCTTTAAAGGAAATTTTCTGGGAAAACTTGTGGGGATAGAAAGATTAATAATTTTACTGAATTTTTATTTTTTTATGAAAACATTTCTTGAAAATATCTCATTTATTAAATATCGAGTCATGTTAGTGGGATTCACAAATCCAATGTTTATAATCTTTCAATCATAATTATAAGATCTCACTTGGTTTAGAATTTGAATCACGGGTTGACCAAATCAACCAATAAATTAATAAATTAAAATAATAATATGGTTTATTATGTTTTTTATGAAATAATATCATTATATATATAACACTTAGCGAGTTTTATTTGGAGTTCACCTAGATTAAAAGTTGATTTATTAGGCCATTCAAGTTTAAACAAGTTAACTCTTTAGATGATTTAAGAATACATCCTACCTGATCTAAACTGGATAGAGTTTCGTAACTATGCTTTTAAAAGAAGTGATTTTGGAAAACGTTTTCGGCATTTAAAATTTGTGAACGTTAAAAATAGACTAACTAATGACTACACTTGGCCCTGTTCTCTGGAGTAAAATCTTCAAACTAAAATACTTCCAAGACCTAAAAGACCTGAAGAATATTTGAATTCCAATGAAAGGAGAACCATTTGAAGAGAAGTTTTATTGTATTCTAGAAATAATTAATAAAGAAGCATAATTTATCAACTCGAAGAAGATAACGGATAGAAAATCAAGAGGGGCGACGTTTTTGAGTTTGGATCAAACACCCTTTTTTTCAAGAACTTTCAAGAACAAGCTCTGATACCAGTTGTTAGGAGATCCAAACATTCAAACACACACAAATTTACGTGGTTCGGCAACTTGCCTACTCCACGGAGCTACTGGTTTGTATTAATCAAGCTCAAAAGCAATACAAACAACAAAACAAGGAGGAGGAGTAAACTTCTCAACTCAACTCAACTCTCACCCTTAGCTCTCTCTCTATGTTTCTCTCTATCTCGTGGTCTATCTCAGCTATCAATACATCTTCTATTTATAGCTGAGGAGGGAGATGATTGTTCAATAATGGTGGGCAAGTTAGGCACCTACCATTTGACTATAATTTCAACCATGGCTGCCACCAACCATGGCTGCCACCTACCATGGCTGCCACCGTTCATTTGTGTCCACACACATAACACGACGTCCATTACATAAATAATGTGGTGGTTCCTTGTTAGGAACCTATAATTATACTAGGGATAACAGATTGGCAGCTTATTGATACAAATAATATAGATTGATGACAATCGTGGCCACGAAAATTAAAGGGTGCAATTTTCATGAGAAAAGCTTGGACACGGACAAGGTAAGAATTTCAGCTTCAACAATTAAAGTGTCATTCAAAACATAGCCCTTCGAGACTTCATGGAGATCTCCCAGTGGCATGAACTTGCGGAAACCACGTGTATGGTTGGAGGAGGTTAACCAACGCGAAACTGCAAGAAAGTAATTTGTGAGAAACTTTAGTCAATATAACTAAAACTGGCAAAGATGGAGAACTTTTCATGCCTGTAAGCAGCCGTAGAGAACACAACTACTGGAGGCAGCATGAGTAGTAATGTTAATTTTCCAAAAATATTGTTCTTGACATTACTTCTTAAAAAATCTCATGCATTTACGTAGATCTAACAAAAAACCTGTATGCATCTATCCGCTCTACCCTTTCTTGAATTGGGATTCTTAAAGTAGGGAGAACATGTTTATTAATAAAGAAGCTGGTCTTATGGGGTGGTTTAATTACTTGTTTTTTCGACATGTTTGTCATGGCGTTGGTCCAAAACTCGTAGCTTGCATTCTGCCCACACAGTTTTCTTTGGTGGAAGTTTACCACCATCAACTAGTTCCAGGAATACAGATAGTGAATCTCCCTTTGCTTCAGCATTTCCTTTGGGACTAACGTCTATTCTCCTGAAACGACGGGAAGAGCCAAAATTAACAACAAAACTCAAGAGTGGTTCTCAAACAGAAAAGTTCGTGATTACAAGGCAGCATACCAACTTCTGCCTCGGCAGTAAAGGCTTTGGATAAATATGAGCTCTTATCTAATTTAGAGAAATCTTCAATCTTCCATGTTAAAGAACCATTTGCAGGTTTCTTAACCATAGAAAGTAATTCCCATTTTCCAGTTGGTTCGATAACAAAAATCTCAGCTCCAAAAACACAGCAGTCCTTGACAAGGTATCCATTAGAAGCATCATTCAATGTTTCATGGGAAAGCAATTGATCGAAACCCCATTCGGTCGTCATCTCATGAAAACGTTTTACTAATCCATCCGATTCTACAAAAAAGTAGTTATCCATTTAAATTCAAGAGTATAAACACAAGAAAGTAAAAATTGTTGAAGTAAACTCAATCCAGAAGGTCAACGAAGGTAGTCACCAACTGTCACTGCCCAACCACCAACTGACCAGCCGCCAGCCGCTTTCACACCGTCAGCCACAAACCGCCTTCACACTTGAAGGTTGAATTTTCTTATTTTGATTTCGTGTATAAATAGATAGCTAAGCTTATGCAATTATGTGTGGAGAGATTGAGAGAAACACTAGAGAGAAAGAAAGAAAGAAAGAGGGGTTGTTACTGTAAGCTTTTCATTATTGTAAGCTTGTTGTTCTTGAAATAAAAGAGTGTGTTTTATCCCCTCCAAGTGTTTCAAAGCCACCACAAGTGGTTTCTCCCACCAACAATTGGTATCAGAGCCCTGTTCGTCAGAAAAACAGAGGTATTTTTGGGAAATATCCGAATTTTCAAAGTTGTCAAAAACAAGTTTTGATCATTCCAAAGTGTATAGCTTATCAATACGAACTCAACGGTGCAAAAATCAGATCAATCGGAGCACTAGGTGGACCACACTCTCCGTCTGAAATTTTAGCACTATAGCCCACGCGCCCCGAGGAAGAAGACGAGTGAGCCACACGTGCGCCATATTTGAGCCGCGCCGAGCCACGAGCCATATTCCAAAGCCAAGCCGAGCTCCAAGCCATATTCCAAAGCCAAGCCAAGCTCCGAGCCATATTTTAAAGTCAAAGTAAAAAAGAATATTCCTTGGAATATTCCCGGTTCAACCCAGCAAACCACCCGAATTGGTTTTTGGACCGGTTCGCCCTATTTTGACCTATTTTCTACAAAGTCAGACTGGTTCCCTACTATTTGGACCATTCCAGATCCGTCTACGGTGTCGTTTTTACCAAATTCAACTCCCAAAAAGGTGATATAGTCATTTAAAGAGCAAAATGACTATAGAAAATGCACAAACACTCATCCCGAAGCTAACCAAAGACAACTATGATAGTTGGTGCATCAGATTGAAGGCATTCCTTGGTTCATAAGAGTGTATAGACATTGTGTAATATGGTTATGATGAACCAGAGTCCAAAGAATCAGAAGATGCTTTACCAGAGGTACAAAAGCAAGTCCTCAAAGCCAATAGAAAGAAAGACAACAAAGCAAAGACCATCATTTATCAAGGTCTTGATGAAGCGACATTTGAAATCATTGCTTCTGTAGAAACATCAAAAGAAATGTGGGAGGCTCTCCAACAAAAATATAAAGGTGCTGACAGAATAAAGAAGATTCGTCTCCAATCTTTGCGAGGTGAATTTGAATTATTACAAATGAAGTCCTCAGAATCCATTTCTGATTATCACACAAGAATTATGGTGATAGTCAATCAGATGAGAAGAAACGAAGAAGCCCTTTCAGATGCTCGAATTACTGAGAAAATTTTGAGATCCCTAGATCCAAAATTTGATTTTGTTGTTATTGCTATTGAAGAGTCCAAAGAAGTGGACAAGTTGGCAGTGGATGAGCTTATGAGTTCTTTGCAAGCTCATGAGCAGAAGATTGTAAAAAGAAATGGAGATAAGGCAATTGAGCATGTCTTACAAGCAAAATTGTCTCTCAAAGACAAATATGAGCAAGGGGAGACTTCAACAAGTGGATACACCACTCGAGGAAGAAGTCAACAAACACGAGGAGGATTTCAACGATTTCAAGGTAGAGGTTCTTGGAATACAGGTTTTAGAGAAAGAGGTGGTAAAAACACCACTAGAGGAGGTCGAGGACAACAAACATTCACTCCTAGAGGAAGAGGAGGCAGTTATAATAGCCGTGACAAGAGGAATATTCAGTGTTATAATTGCAATCAATTTGGCCACTATAGCACTGAATGTCAAAAGAAAGCTCCACTGGAGATACGTGAGCGAGTCAACTATACAGAAGAGGATGTCAACAGTAGAGGAGCAGTTGTATTATTTGTCCAACAAGGACTTGACAAGAATCACGAGAATATTTGGTATCTTGATTCTGGAGCCAGCAATCACATGTGTGGCCAACGAGATTTATTTGGTGATTTAGATGAGACCATACAAGGTTTTGTCACCTTTGGAGATACGTCAAAAGTTCCATTCAAAGGTAAAGGCAACATCCCAATCAAGTTGAAGAATGACGATCATAGCTACATCGCCGATGTCTACTATGTCCCAGCCATAAAGCAGAACTTGGTGAGCATAGGTCAACTTTTGGAGAGAGGCTATACACTTTACATGAAGAATTGTCATCTGACAATTACAGACTACAATAGGAGATTAATTGCCTATGTGAAAATGTCCAAGAATAGGATGTTTCCTTTAAACATCCAATATGATGCAGCAAAGTGTTTGGGTGCCATCACCAATAGTGAAGAATGGCTTTGGCACCTGAGGCTTGGACATCTGAATTTCACAAGTCTGAAGATGCTAGCAAGTAAGAAGATGGTCAAAGGTATGCCCCACATTGATCATCTAGAAGAAGTTTGTGAAAGTTGTGTCCTCAGCAAACATCACATATCCAGTTTTGCCAAAGAAGTCAACTGGAAAGCAAACGAGCCACTTGAGTTAGTACACACAGATGCGTGTGGTCCTATAAAGCCTATGTCGACTGGACAAAATAGGTACTTCCTCACTTTTATTGATGATTTTAGCAAAAAGACATGGGTATATTTTTTGAAGAGGAAGTCAGAAGTGTTCAATTGTTTTAAAGATTTTAAAGCAATTGTTAAGAAGCAAAGTGGCTATAAGATCAGAACCGTGAGATTTGATCAAGGTGGAGAATATACAGCAAATGACTTTGAAGCCTTTTATACACAACAAGGCATCAAACATCAGACAACACCAGCTTATACACCACAGCTGAATGGTGTAGCTGAGAGGAAGAATCGAACAATTCTTGATATGGCAAGAAGTCTACTCAAAGCAAAGAAGCTACCCAAGCAATACTAGTCTACTCAAAGCAAAGAAGCTGCCCAAGCAATACTGGGCTGAAGCTGTATCATGTGTAGTATATTTGCTGAACCGCTGCCCAACCAGAAGTTTGCAAGCTGTCACTCTACAAGAAGCATGGAGTGGTCACAAACCAAGTGTTACTCATCGTCGAGTCTTTGGTTATATGGCATATGCAAAGATCCCAGATGCAAGAAGGACCAAACTCGATGATAAAAGTGAGAAATGCATCTTTATCGGATATGGTGAGAGAAGAATGGGATACAAGCTGTATAATCCCATCACCAAGAAGGTAATTATGAGCAGAGATGTTATCTTTGAAGAAGATAAAACTTGGCAATGGAATGATGACCAAGAAGCAGTTAAATGGATCAACACTGATTTGATCCTTGAAGATGAAGAAGTACCAACAGTATTTGCAGAAGGTCCAATAGTACCAGAAGATGAGCCACAAAGTCCGGTACACAGATTTCCTGTATTCAACAGGAGAAACACGCCAGAATCATCATCAACACCATCATTATCAGAACCATCATCAACATCCTCATTAGAAGGACCAAGAAGGATGAGAAATCTAGAAGAGCTGTATGACGCCACTCAAGTAATGAAAGATACAACTCTATTTTGTTTCTTTACAGATAGTGACCCACTTAGCTTCAATGAAGCTATCACAGAAGAGAAGTGGATAAAAGCAATGGATGAAGAAATATATGCCATTGAGAAGAATGATACTTGGAAGCTGACTTATCTACCAGAAAACAAGAAATCAATAGGTGTCAAATGGGTCTATAAGACAAAGAAGAATGCAAAAGGAGAAGTGCAAAGATACAAAGTAAGATTAGCGGCGAAAGGCTACAAACAGAGAGAAGGCATTGACTATGGAGAAGTGTTTGCTCCAGTAGCCCGGCTAGAGACAATTAGACTGATGTTCTCACTAGCAGCACAATATAGATGGAAGATCTATCAACTTGATGTGAAGTCAGCATTTCTGAATGGCTTCCTAAAAGAATAGATTTATGTTGAACAACCACTTGGATACAGTGATGTTGAAAATGAAGGCAAAGTATACAAGTTGAAGAAAGCCCTCTACGATTTGAAGCAAGCTCCGCGTGCTTGGAATACCAGAATCGACAGGTATTTTCAAGATAATGGATTTGAAAAATGTCCATATGAACACGCAATTTATGTGAAAAAAAAAAGCAGATGGCAGCATATTATTTGTGTGCCTATATGTTGATGACTTGATATTCACCGACAACAATCCTATCATGTTCGAAGACTTTAAGAAAAGTATGGTACAAGAGTTTGAGATGACAGACATTGGTCTGATGACACATTTTCTTGGCTTAGAAGTGGTGCAGAAAGAAGAAGGGAACTTTGTATCCCAAAGCAGTTATGCCAAAGATATTCTTGAAAGGTTCAAGATGGAAAGCTGCAATCTCGTATCAACTCCAGTTGAGAATGGAGTGGAATTGAGGAAAAGTAAAGTTGGAAATGTTGATCCAACTTACTTTAAAAGCTTGGTAGGAAGCTTAAGGTACTTGACATGTACCAGACCAGATATACTCTACGGAGTTGGACTGATCAGTAGATATATGGAGAAGTCAGACCAGTCTCATTTGAATGCAGCCAAGAGAATTCTTTGTTACCTCAAAGGCACAATAAATGAAGGTATGTTTTATACCCCAAGTACAAATTTCAATCTTACTGGCTACTCGAATAGTGATTGGGATAGAGATCTGGATGAAAGAAAAAGTACAACAGGGTTTGTATTTTTCATGGGAGATACATCTTTCACATGGTCATCCAAGAAGCAATCGATTGTCATGTTATCAAGCTGTGAAGCTGAGTATGTTGCTGCCAACTCAGTTGTATGCCATTTAATATGGTTAAGGAATTTGCTGAAGTTTTTGGGATTTCCTCAAGAAAATCCTACAGAGATTTATATCAATAATCAATCAGCGATTGCATTGGCAAAGAATCCGGTGTATCATGAAAGAAGTAAACATATTGATACACATCATCACTTTATCCGAGAGTATGTAAAGAACAAAGAAGTCGAGCTGATATCCTGCAAGACAGATGATCAAGTTGCAGATATTTTACCAAGCCATTGAAAAGAGAAGTATTTATCAGATTGAAATTCATGCTTGGAATGACATCCCTCGATTGAGTTTAAGGAGGAGATTTGTTGAAGTAAACTCAATCCAGAAGGTCAAGGAAGGCAGCCACCAGCTGTCACCACCCAGCCACCAACCGACCAGCTGCCAGCCGCCAGCCGCTTTCACACCGTCGGCCACAAACCGCCTTCACACTTGAAGGTTGAATTTTCTTGTTTTGATTTCATGTATAAATAGATAGCTAAGCTTATGCAATTATGTGTGGAGAGATTGAGAGAAATACTAGAGAGAAAGAGAGAAAGAAAGAGGGGTTATTACTGTAAGCTTTTCATTATTGTAAGCTTGTTATTCTTGAAATAAAAGAATGTGTTTTATCCTCTCCGAGTATTTCAAAGTCACCACAAGTGGTTTCTCCCACCAACAAAAATATTAGCAGTGTTGCACATATTATTAGTAAAAGAATCTACCTTGAACCGTCAAATATTTGTTATTTATCTGATAAAAAACAAACAATTTGAATTTGGCGTTGACCTCCCACCGATGAGGAAGATTGCTTGTATTTTCTATTTGCAGGTAAAGGGAAACAAAGTCTTTCCCTTTTCCTTTTGTGTTTCCATTTGGGTAAAGACACAAGCTCCTGGAAACATGAAAAATTATCAGTTGATGAATAACCTCATTATCATCTAACTGAACATTTATTTTGCACGTATAGAATCAAGTATTAGCTAAAGGAAGGTGGTGAGAATCAACAAACCATTTGTGGCCTCCGGCTTCAAAAACATCAGATTCATACTTTTCGACTTTTGTCTTCAGAAGTAAGGAGAATGACTCTATCTTAAAGGGAGTAATGCATTGGAGGTAGATCTCTTTCGGATCTTTTGACTCCTGAAAAAGAAAAGGAAACATATTGGAGGCTGAAAACACATCTATGATTAACGAGAAACCAGCGGGATGCATATCAGAATTCTTGTATGATAGGATCAACTTTTGTAGGTCATGATATACAAAAGTGAAGAGCATCATATACATGACAGATCACTAACAACAAACCAAAAGAAAAGAGTTCCAAAATATGAATAAGAAGCATACCATGTCCTCCGGAGCTCATAGAATCGCACTTCTCTTTCTTGTTCTCCATTGCAGAATACGTAATGTGACTCATGGCCAAAGGGATCAATTAGACCGCCTGAGCCTAAGGATGAGCAAACTAAATTGGTGATAGCATTGCCTGATAGAGTTTACTTATTTAGAAAATTGACAGATGTAGACATTAGACTAATAAAAATATCAGCTTGAAAATTTTGACAATTAAAAAAGACCATGGCTTAAATTTTGACAGTTAAAAAAGACCATGGCTTAAACATTGCTTAATTAATTAACAAGTCATTTTAAGGTCCAGTTGAAACAAGTTCACAGGGGTATAGGGATTAATTAACAAGTAATTTTAAAGTCAGCCTGAGCCAAGTTCACAGGGCTATAGGATAATCAGAGAATAAAATGAAAGCGTCTGAAACATTGACAAATAAATAAAATTCGTTCACAAAGCAGATGAACAATAATCGATTAAACAAAGAATGTGAAGAGCTGGAAGGAATTTTTTAATTAGATCAAGTTGTTGACAGGTTCTATAGTTGATTACTAGCAAGTCAATTCGTTTAAGTGCTTCATCAATGATTGATTATAAGGGAGTGAATAGAGGACTAATGTCATAGAATATTAAGTTTCACACCAGGCAAGTATCCAGGCGCATTTCACCCGAAGAACATAGGAGAAAAAAGGATTAGATAGGGAAAGTCGACCGCCCAAAATGAACTGTCCAATCTTGTTCAAAATAAAAACAAGCAGCACACCAAGTCCGCTGGAGCTCATAGAATCGCAGAACTTTGCTCTTGTTCTCCATTGTAGAATACGTACTGTGACTCGTGGCCACAGTGATCAATTTTAGAGAGATCCTGAACCTAAGGATGAGCAAACCACGTGGGTGATTGCATTACCTGATAGAGTTTACTTTTATAAAAACAGAGAAGTCTAGACATCAGACATATAAAATGATCAACTTGAAAATTTTGGTAGTTAAAGAAAGACCATAGCTTAATCGTGATTAATCAAAAATTCATTTTAAAGTCTTTGAGACAAGTTCACATGGCTAGGGGACAGGTCAGAGAATAAGATGAACGAGTCCGAAACACTGACATCACATTCACAAATAAATGAAAGTCGTTCCACGCAGTAGATGAACAATAATGGATTAAACAGATATTGTGAAGAGTTAGGTGAGGGATTTTGTTTGATCAAGTCGATGTTGAAAGTAAACTTTTTTTTTTTTGAAAAACAAAGGAATTGTTCTACTAGGTAGGAACTAAGTAATCGGTTAAATTAAATGAATCGATTAACCAATTTAAATATAATTAATTGATTAAGCCTGTAAAATTACTTTTCCCTTTTAAAATAGATTACTTTTTAGTTAGTTTAATTTCTTAATTATCTAGGATTTTAAGCCTATAAATAACTTGTAATAAAAAACATAGAATATAAATATAATAGAGATAAAAAATGTATAAAAGAGCTTCAAACATTTTTTTTGTTCTTTAATTTTGCCTTTTTTTTTTGTTAATAAACTCATACCACAATAATTTTCTTCCATCTTTTTTGTTTTTGTTAATAGTCAAAATTTTATTAAGAAAAAAAGCTACAAAGATAATAATCTAACTTACATCAGATAAACAAGTAGATAAAAGAAAGTACAAAAATTGTTACATGAAACAGGGGAGAGCAACAAATGAGGGAATAAACAAATCATAAAAAACCACCTTCTCCTAACTAAACATTCTCTATATTAAGCTCTAAAGAGTTGGAATCAAGCATCAACCATAAAGCAATATTTTGACGCACCATGGAGAAACAAATTTGAAAATTAGGGATAATATTATTAAAAATAACATCATTTCGGTGAAGGCAAAAATTTCAAACAACGCATAAAAAAAAAAAAGCTGCCATAAGAGATTCTGCTACTTGTCTTTAACTATTGAAGACCATTGGTTGATACATTTTATTAAGGTCTTCGTCGTTGATTGATTATAAGGTATTGGATAGATGATTAATGCCATAGAATATTAAGTTTCACACCAATAACTTGGAAGAAAAACAAATAAGATTAGACAGGAAAAGTTCAAATGTTTATATGCGCGACCTCTCAAAATGAATTGTGGCATGCATCACCTCAAGTTCGGGAAATGATTTGTAAAAGGGTGTAAGTTGTTATGTAACTGTACCAGTTCAAGTCAATTATTTTTATTAAAACAAGAGTGTTTTATTTATTTTCTTACAAGATATTAATCTAGTCAGCCTTTACTTTTAATGAAAGGAGAGTCATTTGAGGAGAAATCTTATGGTATTATATAAATAAAATAAAAAAGCATAATGTATCTAACTCAAAGAAGATGGGAAGAAAATCAAGATGGATGACGTTTATTACATAATGTATGCTCTAAAATCCAGTATACTAGGAAACTTGCGTCTCGTTGCGTTCGGCACCCCAATGAAATTGTTGCTTCCCGACCTTAAGACACGACCAACAAACTCAAAACTTTTCCGCTGTTTCAAGCAGCCTTCCAATCCAAGCACTCCACTCAAATACTGTCTGATATTTTCCATCTAATAGCTGCGATGACAGACATCTCTAGTCAGACTCTTGAGTCTGTATCTTTATCATAGTTATAAAATTAATTTGAATTAAAATCTAAATTATGGGTTGGGTTGATACAAGAAAATTGAACCGGTTTTTAATTTTATAAAAATACAAATTATCTAATAGCTTGTTTGTTATGTGTTTTAAATTGTTTTGAGTTATGGTTAAAATAAAAGGCAGTTAAAGTAATATTTTTAGTTTAAATTATAGTTTAAAATGCATAAAAAACACATAGGTAAACACATTTTATATTTTTATAAAAAAATAATTGGATTTTTTTAACTAATCTAAGATGATTGTAAAGTCTGAGATCTTATTTAGCATTGTAGTTGTTGCTATCTAATTTTTAATCTATATTTTGATGAATTTTTTAAAAAAGTAAAAAAATAGTAAAAAGTATTGAAAATCTAAAAAAATATATTTTTAATATATTTGCATTGTTTTTAGTATTTTCTGTGTTGACTAAAAAGAATTTAAATTTTTTAAGGGATTTTCGAATGTGTTTAATTTTTTATGCATTATTTTTTTAAAATCATTAATTTAAATTTTTTAAGGGCTTTTTGAATGTGTTCAATTTTTTACGTGTTATTTTTTTAAAATTATTGATTTTTTTTATTGAATCGATGTTAATATTTGCTTTTTTTTTTTAAATACAAAAACATAAAAAAAAAATTAAATTTAAAAAAAAAATTTAAAGA
>NW_011500828.1:845-1105 GCF_000495115.2 Populus euphratica | reverse complement strand
AAAATAAAAAAAAAAAATTAAAAAGAACCGCTAGCAACATTTTTAGATATAAATATTGGTCTCCTCAACACATTAAAAAAGGAAAGGCAATTTTAAAACATTAGAGAAAAAACCACAAAAATCCCTAAACCACAAGAACCCTGAAAACCTGAACTCTTTCTCCCCACTAACGGAAGCAGTGGCCGTCCCCCGGGGTCCTTGGCTTTTGCTCTCCCAGAACTAGAGTCAAGGACCCCCCCCGCCATTTGAAAGGAGCCCTT
>NW_011500828.1:530-822 GCF_000495115.2 Populus euphratica | reverse complement strand
TCAAGGACCCCCCCCGCCATTTGAAAGGAGCCCTTCTCCCCCTTTGGCCGTTCATCCTTTGGAAACCAGAGCCAACCTGCCTCTCCACAACTGCCCAACGCCATTTCCTTCCCCACTTGGCCAACACAAGCCACCGCTCACGCCTCTCACCCAAAAGCAAATCAGAACCGGCTGCTGCCCCTCCATTTTCCCCTCATCCCTCTCTCGGTTGCAGCCAAAACAACAGCAACCCCGACTAAGCCCAGCCCCCAGCCACCTATCTTCCCTCTCTCTTCCATTGCAGTCTCCCCAT
>NW_011500828.1:196-473 GCF_000495115.2 Populus euphratica | reverse complement strand
CCCTACACAAAGCTAGCCCTCCCTTTCAACCATTACATTTCACTTCTCAGTCGCCACTAACCCTCTGCTCCCAGTTCCTTCTTCCACAGACCGGACTCAGCTTCTTCTCCAAGACCACAGCAGACCGCCACTCTATCTTGCTTCCCTCTTAACAGATTTTCCTCCATTTTGGCCCACAAAAAAATCAGCGCCGTCTTCAGCTCCTTCTCCCCTGCACCCACAGCGCCGATCTTCCCCCATTTCCTCTTATTTTCAGCTGACATCAGCCACATCCACA
>NW_011500828.1:0-151 GCF_000495115.2 Populus euphratica | reverse complement strand
CCCGCCAACCCCCCCCCCCCCCACACCCCCCGCCCCTCACCAGAATCTCTCACTCGGCCAGCCGCGCACGAGACCCGACTCCAGCAGCCGGCCACGGACCAACAGCCTCCACCTCCAGCCAGCTCCGCCCGACAGCGCCACCTCCAGATCT